>NW_028127998.1:0-45806 GCF_965231255.1 Vanellus vanellus | reverse complement strand
AAATTGGTCTGGGGCATTTGAAGGGGTTCCAGGAGGGGCAGTGAGGACCAGCATCACTTTTCCCCGCTGGCACCTTTGCTGTGGCAGCAAAAGCTGGACGTTTGTCTTTTTTGCTCCAATCAGGCCCGAAAGTGAAAAAAGGGTGCTTTTGAGGATAGCGTGCGCAGGAAAGCAGAGAGGGCCAAATTGTCTGGGGCATTTGAAGGGGTTCCAGGAGGCAGTGAGAGCAGCATCACTTTTTCCCCGCTGGCACCTTTGCTGTGGCAGCAAAAGCTGGACGTTTGTCTTTTTTGCTCCAAACAGCGCCGAAAGTGAAAAAAGGTGCTTTTGAGGATAGCGTGCGCAGGAAGCAGCAGAGGGCCAAAATTGTCTGGGGCATTTGAAGGGGTTCCAGGAGGCAGTGAGGACCAGCATCACTTTTCCCCGCTGGCACCTTTGCTGTGGCAGCAAAAGCTGGACGTTTGTCTTTTTTGCTCCAAACAGCGCCGAAAGTGAAAAAAGGTGCTTTTGAGGATAGCGTGCGCAGGAAAGCAGAGAGGGCCAAATTGTCTGGGGCATTTGAAGGGGTTCCAGGAGGCAGTGAGGACCAGCATCACTTTTCCCCGCTGGCACCTTTGCTGTGGCAGCAAAAGCTGGACGTTTGTCTTTTTTGCTCCAAACAGCGCCGAAAGTGAAAAAGGTGCTTTTGAGGATAGACTTCGCAGGAAAGCAGAGAGGGCCAAATTGTCTGGGGCATTTGAAGGGGTTCCAGGAGGCAGTGAGGACCAGCATCACTTTTCCCCGCTGGCACCTTTGCTGTGGCAGCAAAAGCTGGACGTTTGTCTTTTTTGCTCCAAACAGCGCCGAAAGTGAAAAAAGGTGCATTTGAGGATAGCGTGCGCAGGAAAGCAGAGAGGGCCAAATTGTCTGGGGCATTTGAAGGGGTTCCAGGAGGCAGTGAGGACCAGCATCACTTTTCCCCGCTGGCACCTTTGCTGTGGCAGCAAAAGCTGGACGTTTGTCTTTTTTGCTCCAAACAGCGCCGAAAGTGAAAAAAGGTGCTTTTGAGGATAGACTTTTCAGGAAAGCAGAGAGGGCCAAATTGTCTGGGGCATTTGAAGGGGTTCCAGGAGGCAGTGAGGACCAGCATCACTTTTCCCCGCTGGCACCTTTGCTGTGGCAGCAAAAGCTGGACGTTTGTCTTTTCTCCAAACAGCGCCGAAAGTGAAAAAAGGTGCTTTTGAGGATAGCGTGCGCAGGAAAGCAGAGAGGGCCAAATTGTCTGGGGCATTTGAAGGGGTTCCAGGAGGCAGTGAGGACCAGCATCACTTTTCCCCGCTGGCACCTTTGCTGTGGCAGCAAAAGCTGGACGTTTGTCTTTTTTGCTCCAAACAGCGCCGAAAGTGAAAAAAGGTGCTTTTGAGGATAGACTTTGCAGGAAAGCAGAGAGGGCCAAATTGTCTGGGGCATTTGAAGGGGTTCCAGGAGGCAGTGAGGACCAGCATCACTTTTCCCCGCTGGCACCTTTGCTGTGGCAGCAAAAGCTGGACGTTTGTCTTTTTTTGCTCCAACAGCGCCGAAAGTGAAAAAAGGTGCTTTTGAGGATAGAGTGCGCAGGAAAGCAGAGAGGGCCAAATTGTCTGGGGCATTTGAAGGGGTTCCAGGAGAGTGAGGACCAGCATCACTTTTCCCCGCTGGGCACCTTTGCTGTGGCAGCAAAAGCTGGACGTTTGTCTTTTTTGCTCCAAACAGCGCCGAAAGTGAAAAAAGGTGCTTTTGAGGATAGCGTGCGCAGGAAAGCAGAGAGGGCCAAATTGTCTGGGGCATTTGAAGGGGTTCCAGGAGGCAGTGAGGACCAGCATCACTTTCCCCGCTGGCACCTTTGCTGTGGCAGCAAAAGCTGGACGTTTGTCTTCATTCCTCCGGAGGGCGCCGAAAGTGAAAAAAGGTGCTTTTGAGGATAGCGTGCGCAGGAAAGCAGAGAGGGCCAAATTGTCTGGGGCATTTGAAGGGGTTCCAGGAGGCAGTGAGGACCAGCATCACTTTTCCCCGCTGGCACCTTTGCTGTGGCAGCAAAAGCTGGACGTTTGTCTTTTTTGCTCCAAACAGCGCCGAAAGTGAAAAAAGGTGCATTTGAGGATAGCGTGCGCAGGAAAGCAGAGAGGGCCAAATTGTCTGGGGCATTTGAAGGGGTTCCAGGAGGCAGTGAGGACCAGCATCACTTTTCCCCGCTGGCACCTTTGCTGTGGCAGCAAAAGCTGGACGTTTGTCTTTTTTGCTCCAAAACAGCGCCGAAAGTGAAAAAAGGTGCTTTTGAGGATAGCGTGCGCAGGAAAGCAGAGAGGGCCAAATTGTCTGGGGCATTTGAAGGGGTTCCAGGAGGCAGTGAGGACCAGCATCACTTTTCCCCGCTGGCACCTTTGCTGTGGCAGCAAAAGCTGGACGTTTGTCTTTTTTGCTCCAAACAGCGCCGAAAGTGAAAAAAGGTGCTTTTGAGGATAGCGTGCGCAGGAAAGCAGAGAGGGCCAAATTGTCTGGGGCATTTGAAGGGGTTCCAGGAGGCAGTGAGGACCAGCATCACTTTTCCCCGCTGGCACCTTTGCTGTGGCAGCAAAAGCTGGACGTTTGTCTTTTTTGCTCCAAACAGCGCCGAAAGTGAAAAAAGGTGCTTTTGAGGATAGACGTTTTCAGGAAAGCAGAGAGGGCCAAATTGTCTGGGGCATTTGAAGGGGTTCCAGGAGGCAGTGAGGACCAGCATCACTTTTCCCCGCTGGCACCTTTGCTGTGGCAGCAAAAGCTGGACGTTTGTCTTTTTTGCTCCAAACAGCGCCGAAAGTGAAAAAAGGTGCTTTTGAGGATAGACTTTTCAGGAAAGCAGAGAGGGCCAAATTGTCTGGGGCATTTGAAGGGGTTCCAGGAGGCAGTGAGGACCAGCATCACTTTTCCCCGCTGGCACCTTTGCTGTGGCAGCAAAAGCTGGACGTTTCTCTTCATTCCTCCGGAGGGCGCCGAAAGTGAAAAAAGGTGCTTTTGAGGATAGCGTGCGCAGGAAAGCAGAGAGGGCCAAATTGTCTGGGGCATTTGAAGGGGTTCCAGGAGGCAGTGAGGACCAGCATCACTTTTCCCCGCTGGCACCTTTGCTGTGGCAGCAAAAGCTGGACGTTGGACGTTTGTCTTTTTTGCTCCAAACAGCGCCGAAAGTGAAAAAAGGTGCTTTTGAGGATAGCGTGCGCAGGAAAGCAGAGAGGGCCAAATTGTCTGGGGCATTTGAAGGGGTTCCAGGAGGCAGTGAGGACCAGCATCACTTTTCCCCGCTGGCACCTTTGCTGTGGCAGCAAAAGCTGGACGTTTCTCTTCATTCCTCCGGAGGGCGCCGAAAGTGAAAAAAGGTGCTTTTGAGGATAGCGTGCGCAGGAAAGCAGAGAGGGCCAAATTGTCTGGGGCATTTGAAGGGGTTCCAGGAGGCAGTGAGGACCAGCATCACTTTTCCCCGCTGGCACCTTTGCTGTGGCAGCAAAAGCTGGACGTTTCTCTTCATTCCTCCGGAGGGCGCCGAAAGTGAAAAAAGGTGCTTTTGAGGATAGCGTGCGCAGGAAAGCAGAGAGGGCCAAATTGTCTGGGGCATTTGAAGGGGTTCCAGGAGGCAGTGAGGACCAGCATCACTTTTCCCCGCTGGCACCTTTGCTGTGGCAGCAAAAGCTGGACGTTTGTCTTTTTTGCTCCAAACAGCGCCGAAAGTGAAAAAAGGTGCTTTTGAGGATAGCGTGCGCAGGAAAGCAGAGAGGGCCAAATTGTCTGGGGCATTTGAAGGGGTTCCAGGAGGCAGTGAGGACCAGCATCACTTTTCCCCGCTGGCACCTTTGCTGTGGCAGCAAAAGCTGGACGTTTCTCTTCATTCCTCCGGAGGGCGCCGAAAGTGAAAAAAGGTGCTTTTGAGGATAGCGTGCGCAGGAAAGCAGAGAGGGCCAAATTGTCTGGGGCATTTGAAGGGGTTCCAGGAGGCAGTGAGGACCAGCATCACTTTTCCCCGCTGGCACCTTTGCTGTGGCAGCAAAAGCTGGACGTTTGTCTTTTTTGCTCCAAACAGCGCCGAAAGTGAAAAAAGGTGCTTTTGAGGATAGCGTGCGCAGGAAAGCAGAGAGGGCCAAATTGTCTGGGGCATTTGAAGGGGTTCCAGGAGGCAGTGAGGACCAGCATCACTTTTCCCCGCTGGCACCTTTGCTGTGGCAGCAAAAGCTGGACGTTTGTCTTTTTTGCTCCAAACAGCGCCGAAAGTGAAAAAAGGTGCTTTTGAGGATAGAGTGCGCAGGAAAGCAGAGAGGGCCAAATTGTCTGGGGCATTTGAAGGGGTTCCAGGAGGCAGTGAGGACCAGCATCACTTTTCCCCGCTGGCACCTTTGCTGTGGCAGCAAAAGCTGGACGTTTGTCTTTTTTGCTCCAAACAGCGCCGAAAGTGAAAAAAGGTGCATTTGAGGATAGCGTGCGCAGGAAAGCAGAGAGGGCCAAATTGTGTGGGGCATTTGAAGGGGTTCCAGGAGGCAGTGAGAAGCAGCATCACTTTTCCCCGCTGGCACCTTTGCTGTGGCAGCAAAAGCTGGACGTTTGTCTTTTTTGCTCCAAACAGCGCCGAAAGTGAAAAAAGGTGCTTTTGAGGATAGCGTGCGCAGGAAAGCAGAGAGGGCCAAATTGTCTGGGGCATTTGAAGGGGTTCCAGGAGGCAGTGAGGACCAGCATCACTTTTCCCCGCTGGCACCTTTGCTGTGGCAGCAAAAGCTGGACGTTTGTCTTTTTTGCTCCAAACAGCGCCGAAAGTGAAAAAAGGTGCTTTTGAGGATAGCGTGCGCAGGAAAGCAGAGAGGGCCAAATTGTCTGGGGCATTTGAAGGGCTTCCAGGAGGCAGTGAGGACCAGCATCACTTTTCCCCGCTGGCACCTTTGCTGTGGCAGCAAAAGCTGGACGTTTGTCTTTTTTGCTCCAAACAGCGCCGAAAGTGAAAAAAGGTGCTTTTGAGGATAGCGTGCGCAGGAAAGCAGAGAGGGCCAAATTGTCTGGGGCATTTGAAGGGGTTCCAGGAGGCAGTGAGGACCAGCATCACTTTTCCCCGCTGGCACCTTTGCTGTGGCAGCAAAAGCTGGACGTTTGTCTTTTTTGCTCCAAACAGCGCCGAAAGTGAAAAAAGGTGCTTTTGAGGATAGCGTGCGCAGGAAAGCAGAGAGGGCCAAATTGTCTGGGGCATTTGAAGGGGTTCCAGGAGGCAGTGAGGACCAGCATCACTTTTCCCCGCTGGCACCTTTGCTGTGGCAGCAAAAGCTGGACGTTTGTCTTTTTTGCTCCAAACAGCGCCGAAAGTGAAAAAAGGTGCATTTGAGGATAGCGTGCGCAGGAAAGCAGAGAGGGCCAAATTGTCTGGGGCATTTGAAGGGGTTCCAGGAGGCAGTGAGGACCAGCATCACTTTTCCCCGCTGGCACCTTTGCTGTGGCAGCAAAAGCTGGACGTTTGTCTTTTTTGCTCCAAACAGCGCCGAAAGTGAAAAAAGGTGCTTTTGAGGATAGCGTGCGCAGGAAAGCAGAGAGGGCCAAATTGTCTGGGGCATTTGAAGGGGTTCCAGGAGGCAGTGAGGACCAGCATCACTTTTCCCCGCTGGCACCTTTGCTGTGGCAGCAAAAGCTGGACGTTTGTCTTTTTTGCTCCAAACAGCGCCGAAAGTGAAAAAAGGTGCATTTGAGGATAGTGTGCGCAGGAAAGCAGAGAGGGCCAAATTGTCTGGGGCATTTGAAGGGGTTCCAGGAGGCAGTGAGGACCAGCATCACTTTTCCCCGCTGGCACCTTTGCTGTGGCAGCAAAAGCTAGACGTTTGTCTTTTTTGCTCCAAACAGCGCCGAAAGTGAAAAAAGGTGCTTTTGAGGATAGACTTTTCAGGAAAGCAGAGAGGGCCAAATTGTGTGGGGCATTTGAAGGGGTTCCAGGAGGCAGTGAGGACCAGCATCACTTTTCCCGCTGGCACCTTTGCTGTGGCAGCAAAAGCTGGACGTTTGTCTTTTTTGCTCCAAACAGCGCCGAAAGTGAAAAAAGGTGCTTTTGAGGATAGAGTGCGCAGGAAAGCAGAGAGGGCCAAATTGTCTGGGGCATTTGAAGGGGTTCCAGGAGGCAGTGAGGACCAGCATCACTTTTCCCCGCTGGCACCTTTGCTGTGGCAGCAAAAGCTGGACGTTTGTCTTTTTTGCTCCAAACAGCGCCGAAAGTGAAAAAAGGTGCATTTGAGGATAGCGTGCGCAGGAAACCAGAGAGGGCCAAATTGTCTGGGGCATTTGAAGGGGTTCCAGGAGGCAGTGAGAAGCAGCATCACTTTTCCCCGCTGGCACCTTTGCTGTGGCAGCAAAGCTGGACGTTTGTCTTTTTTCCTCCGGAGGGCGCCGAAAGTGAAAAAAGGTGCTTTTGAGGATAGCGTGCGCAGGAAAGCAGAGAGGGCCAAATTGTCTGGGGCATTTGAAGGGGTTCCAGGAGGCAGTGAGGACCAGCATCACTTTTCCCCGCTGGCACCTTTGCTGTGGCAGCAAAAGCTGGACGTTTGTCTTCATTCCTCCGGAGGGCGCCGAAAGTGAAAAAAGGTGCTTTTGAGGATAGAGTGCGCAGGAAAGCAGAGAGGGCCAAATTGTCTGGGGCATTTGAAGGGGTTCCAGGAGGCAGTGAGGACCAGCATCACTTTTCCCCGCTGGCACCTTTGCTGTGGCAGCAAAAGCTGGACGTTTGTCTTTTTTGCTCCAAACAGCGCCGAAAGTGAAAAAAGGTGCTTTTGAGGATAGCGTGCGCAGGAAAGCAGAGAGGGCCAAATTGTCTGGGGCATTTGAAGGGGTTCCAGGAGGCAGTGAGGACCAGCATCACTTTTCCCCGCTGGCACCTTTGCTGTGGCAGCAAAAGCTGGACGTTTGTCTTTTTTGCTCCAAACAGCGCCGAAAGTGAAAAAAGGTGCATTTGAGGATAGCGTGCGCAGGAAACCAGAGAGGGCCAAATTGTCTGGGGCATTTGAAGGGGTTCCAGGAGGCAGTGAGAAGCAGCATCACTTTTCCCCGCTGGCACCTTTGCTGTGGCAGCAAAAGCTGGACGTTTGTCTTTTTTGCTCCAAACAGCGCGGAAAGTGAAAAAAGGTGCTTTTGAGGATAGAGTGCGCAGGAAAGCAGAGAGGCCAAATTGTCTGGGGCATTGAAGGGGTTCCAGGAGGCAGTGAGGACCAGCATCACTTTTCCCCGCTGGCACCTTTGCTGTGGCAGCAAAAGCTGGACGTTTCTCTTCATTCCTCCGGAGGGCGCCGAAAGTGAAAAAAGGTGCTTTTGAGGATAGCGTGCGCAGGAAAGCAGAGAGGGCCAAATTGTCTGGGGCATTTGAAGGGGTTCCAGGAGGCAGTGAGGACCAGCATCACTTTTCCCGCTGGCACCTTTGCTGTGGCAGCAAAAGCTGGACGTTTGTCTTTTTTGCTCCAAACAGCGCCGAAAGTGAAAAAAGGTGCTTTTGAGGATAGCGTGCGCAGGAAAGCAGAGAGGGCCAAATTGTCTGGGGCATTTGAAGGGGTTCCAGGAGGCAGTGAGGACCAGCATCACTTTTCCCCGCTGGCACCTTTGCTGTGGCAGCAAAAGCTGGACGTTTGTCTTTTTTGCTCCAAACAGCGCCGAAAGTGAAAAAAGGTGCTTTTGAGGATAGCGTGCGCAGGAAAGCAGAGAGGGCCAAATTGTCTGGGGCATTTGAAGGGGTTCCAGGAGGCAGTGAGGACCAGCATCACTTTTCCCCGCTGGCACCTTTGCTGTGGCAGCAAAAGCTGGACGTTTGTCTTTTTTGCTCCAAACAGCGCCGAAAGTGAAAAAAGGTGCTTTTGAGGATAGAGTGCGCAGGAAAGCAGAGAGGGCCAAATTGTCTGGGCATTTGAAGGGGTTCCAGGAGGCAGTGAGGACCAGCATCACTTTTCCCCGCTGGCACCTTTGCTGTGGCAGCAAAGCTGGACGTTTGTCTTTTTTGCTCCAAACAGCGCCGAAAGTGAAAAAAGGTGCATTTGAGGATAGCGTGCGCAGGAAAGCAGAGAGGGCCAAATTGTGTGGGGCATTTGAAGGGGTTCCAGGAGGCAGTGAGAAGCAGCATCACTTTTCCCCGCTGGCACCTTTGCTGTGGCAGCAAAAGCTGGACGTTTGTCTTTTTTGCTCCAAACAGCGCCGAAAGTGAAAAAAGGTGCTTTTGAGGATAGCGTGCGCAGGAAAGCAGAGAGGGCCAAATTGTCTGGGGCATTTGAAGGGGTTCCAGGAGGCAGTGAGGACCAGCATCACTTTTCCCCGCTGGCACCTTTGCTGTGGCAGCAAAAGCTGGACGTTTGTCTTTTTTGCTCCAAACAGCGCCGAAAGTGAAAAAAGGTGCTTTTGAGGATAGCGTGCGCAGGAAAGCAGAGAGGGCCAAATTGTCTGGGGCATTTGAAGGGCTTCCAGGAGGCAGTGAGGACCAGCATCACTTTTCCCCGCTGGCACCTTTGCTGTGGCAGCAAAAGCTGGACGTTTGTCTTTTTTGCTCCAAACCGCGCCGAAAGTGAAAAAAGGTGCTTTTGAGGATAGCGTGCGCAGGAAAGCAGAGAGGGCCAAATTGTCTGGGGCATTTGAAGGGGTTCCAGGAGGCAGTGAGGACCAGCATCACTTTTCCCCGCTGGCACCTTTGCTGTGGCAGCAAAAGCTGGACGTTTGTCTTTTTTGCTCCAAACAGCGCCGAAAGTGAAAAAAGGTGCTTTTGAGGATAGCGTGCGCAGGAAAGCAGAGAGGGCCAAATTGTCTGGGGCATTTGAAGGGGTTCCAGGAGGCAGTGAGGACCAGCATCACTTTTCCCCGCTGGCACCTTTGCTGTGGCAGCAAAAGCTGGACGTTTGTCTTTTTTGCTCCAAACAGCGCCGAAAGTGAAAAAAGGTGCATTTGAGGATAGCGTGCGCAGGAAAGCAGAGAGGGCCAAATTGTCTGGGGCATTTGAAGGGGTTCCAGGAGGCAGTGAGGACCAGCATCACTTTTCCCCGCTGGCACCTTTGCTGTGGCAGCAAAAGCTGGACGTTTGTCTTTTTTGCTCCAAACAGCGCCGAAAGTGAAAAAAGGTGCTTTTGAGGATAGCGTGCGCAGGAAAGCAGAGAGGGCCAAATTGTCTGGGGCATTTGAAGGGTTCCAGGAGGCAGTGAGGACCAGCATCACTTTTCCCCGCTGGCACCTTTGCTGTGGCAGCAAAAGCTGGACGTTTGTCTTTTTTGCTCCAAACAGCGCCGAAAGTGAAAAAAAGGTGCATTTGAGGATAGTGTGCGCAGGAAAGCAGAGAGGGCCAAATTGTCTGGGGCATTTGAAGGGGTTCCAGGAGGCAGTGAGGACCAGCATCACTTTTCCCCGCTGGCACCTTTGCTGTGGCAGCAAAAGCTAGACGTTTGTCTTTTTTGCTCCAAACAGCGCCGAAAGTGAAAAAAGGTGCTTTTGAGGATAGACTTTTCAGGAAAGCAGAGAGGGCCAAATTGTCTGGGGCATTTGAAGGGGTTCCAGGAGGCAGTGAGGACCAGCATCACTTTTCCCCGCTGGCACCTTTGCTGTGGCAGCAAAAGCTGGACGTTTCTCTTCATTCCTCCGGAGGGCGCCGAAAGTGAAAAAAGGTGCTTTTGAGGATAGAGTGCGCAGGAAAGCAGAGAGGGCCAAATTGTCTGGGGCATTTGAAGGGGTTCCAGGAGGCAGTGAGGACCAGCATCACTTTTCCCCGCTGGCACCTTTGCTGTGGCAGCAAAAGCTGGACGTTTGTCTTTTTTGCTCCAAACAGCGCCGAAAGTGAAAAAAGGTGCTTTTGAGGATAGCGTGCGCAGGAAAGCAGAGAGGGCCAAATTGTCTGGGGCATTTGAAGGGGTTCCAGGAGGCAGTGAGGACCAGCATCACTTTTCCCCGCTGGCACCTTTGCTGTGGCAGCAAAAGCTGGACGTTTGTCTTTTTTGCTCCAAACAGCGCCGAAAGTGAAAAAAGGTGCATTTGAGGATAGCGTGCGCAGGAAACCAGAGAGGGCCAAATTGTCTGGGGCATTTGAAGGGGTTCCAGGAGGCAGTGAGAAGCAGCATCACTTTTCCCCGCTGGCACCTTTGCTGTGGCAGCAAAAGCTGGACGTTTGTCTTTTTTGCTCCAAACAGCGCGGAAAGTGAAAAAAGGTGCTTTTGAGGATAGAGTGCGCAGGAAAGCAGAGAGGGCCAAATTGTCTGGGGCATTTGAAGGGGTTCCAGGAGGCAGTGAGGACCAGCATCACTTTTCCCCGCTGGCACCTTTGCTGTGGCAGCAAAAGCTGGACGTTTCTCTTCATTCCTCCGGAGGGCGCCGAAAGTGAAAAAAGGTGCTTTTGAGGATAGCGTGCGCAGGAAAGCAGAGAGGGCCAAATTGTCTGGGGCATTTGAAGGGGTTCCAGGAGGCAGTGAGGACCAGCATCACTTTTCCCCGCTGGCACCTTTGCTGTGGCAGCAAAAGCTGGACGTTTGTCTTTTTTGCTCCAAACAGCGCCGAAAGTGAAAAAAGGTGCTTTTGAGGATAGCGTGCGCAGGAAAGCAGAGAGGGCCAAATTGTCTGGGGCATTTGAAGGGGTTCCAGGAGGCAGTGAGGACCAGCATCACTTTTCCCCGCTGGCACCTTTGCTGTGGCAGCAAAAGCTGGACGTTTGTCTTTTTTCCTCCGGAGGGCGCCGAAAGTGAAAAAAGGTGCTTTTGAGGATAGAGTGCGCAGGAAAGCAGAGAGGGCCAAATTGTCTGGGGCATTTGAAGGGGTTCCAGGAGGCAGTGAGGACCAGCATCACTTTTCCCCGCTGGCACCTTTGCTGTGGCAGCAAAAGCTGGACGTTTGTCTTTTTTGCTCCAAACAGCGCCGAAAGTGAAAAAAGGTGCTTTTGAGGATAGCGTGCGCAGGAAAGCAGAGAGGGCCAAATTGTCTGGGGCATTTGAAGGGGTTCCAGGAGGCAGTGAGGACCAGCATCACTTTTCCCCGCTGGCACCTTTGCTGTGGCAGCAAAAGCTGGACGTTTGTCTTTTTTGCTCCAAACAGCGCCGAAAGTGAAAAAAGGTGCTTTTGAGGATAGCGTGCGCAGGAAAGCAGAGAGGGCCAAATTGTCTGGGGCATTTGAAGGGCTTCCAGGAGGCAGTGAGGACCAGCATCACTTTTCCCCGCTGGCACCTTTGCTGTGGCAGCAAAAGCTGGACGTTTGTCTTTTTTGCTCCAAACAGCGCCGAAAGTGAAAAAAGGTGCTTTTGAGGATAGAGTGTGCAGGAAAGCAGAGAGGGCCAAATTGTCTGGGGCATTTGAAGGGGTTCCAGGAGGCAGTGAGGACCAGCATCACTTTTCCCCGCTGGCACCTTTGCTGTGGCAGCAAAAGCTGGACGTTTGTCTTTTTTGCTCCAAACAGCGCCGAAAGTGAAAAAAGGTGCATTTGAGGATAGTGTGCGCAGGAAAGCAGAGAGGGCCAAATTGTCTGGGGCATTTGAAGGGGTTCCAGGAGGCAGTGAGGACCAGCATCACTTTTCCCCGCTGGCACCTTTGCTGTGGCAGCAAAAGCTGGACGTTTGTCTTTTTTGCTCCAAACAGCGCCGAAAGTGAAAAAAGGTGCTTTTGAGGATAGCGTGCGCAGGAAAGCAGAGAGGGCCAAATTGTCTGGGGCATTTGAAGGGGTTCCAGGAGGCAGTGAGGACCAGCATCACTTTTTCCCCGCTGGCACCTTTGCTGTGGCAGCAAAAGCTGGACGTTTGTCTTTTTTCCTCCGGAGGGCGCCGAAAGTGAAAAAAGGTGCTTTTGAGGATAGAGTGCGCAGGAAAGCAGAGAGGGCCAAATTGTCTGGGGCATTTGAAGGGGTTTCCAGGAGGCAGTGAGGACCAGCATCACTTTTCCCCGCTGGCACCTTTGCTGTGGCAGCAAAAGCTGGGACGTTTTGTCTTTTTTGCTCCAAACAGCGCCGAAAGTGAAAAAAGGTGCATTTGAGGATAGCGTGCGCAGGAAACCAGAGAGGGCCAAATTGTGTGGGGCATTTGAAGGGGTTCCAGGAGGCAGTGAGGACCAGCATCACTTTTCCCCGCTGGCACCTTTGCTGTGGCAGCAAAAGCTGGACGTTTGTCTTTTTTTGCTCCAAACAGCGCCGAAAGTGAAAAAAAGGTGCATTTGAGGATAGCGTGCGCAGGAAAGCAGAGAGGGCCAAATTGTCTGGGGCATTTGAAGGGATTCCAGGAGGCAGTGAGGACCAGCATCACTTTTCCCCGCTGGCACCTTTGCTGTGGCAGCAAAAGCTGGACGTTTCTCTTCATTCCTCCGGAGGGCGCCGAAAGTGAAAAAAGGTGCTTTTGAGGATAGCGTGCGCAGGAAAGCAGAGAGGGCCAAATTGTCTGGGGCATTTGAAGGGGTTCCAGGAGGCAGTGAGGACCAGCATCACTTTTCCCCGCTGGCACCTTTGCTGTGGCAGCAAAAGCTGGACGTTTGTCTTTTTTGCTCCAAACAGCGCCGAAAGTGAAAAAAGGTGCATTTGAGGATAGCGTGCGCAGGAAAGCAGAGAGGGCCAAATTGTCTGGGGCATTTGAAGGGGTTCCAGGAGGCAGTGAGGACCAGCATCACTTTTCCCCGCTGGCACCTTTGCTGTGGCAGCAAAAGCTGGACGTTTGTCTTTTTTGCTCCAAACAGCGCCGAAAGTGAAAAAAGGTGCATTTGAGGATAGCGTGCGCAGGAAAGCAGAGAGGGCCAAATTGTCTGGGGCATTTGAAGGGGTTCCAGGAGGCAGTGAGAAGCAGCATCACTTTTCCCCGCTGGCACCTTTGCTGTGGCAGCAAAAGCTGGACGTTTGTCTTTTTTGCTCCAAACAGCGCCGAAAGTGAAAAAAGGTGCTTTTGAGGATAGCGTGCGCAGGAAAGCAGAGAGGGCCAAATTGTGTGGGGCATTTGAAGGGGTTCCAGGAGGCAGTGAGGACCAGCATCACTTTTCCCGCTGGCACCTTTGCTGTGGCAGCAAAAGCTGGACGTTTGTCTTTTTTGCTCCAAACAACGCCGAAAGTGAAAAAAGGTGCTTTTGAGGATAGCGTGCGCAGGAAAGCAGAGAGGGCCAAATTGTCTGGGGCATTTGAAGGGGTTCCAGGAGGCAGTGAGAAGCAGCATCACTTTTCCCTGCTGGCACCTTTGCTGTGGCAGCAAAAGCTGGACGTTTGTCTTTTTTGCTCCAAACAGCGCGGAAAGTGAAAAAAGGTGCTTTTGAGGATAGCGTGCGCAGGAAAGCAGAGAGGGCCAAATTGTCTGGGGCATTTGAAGGGGTTCCAGGAGGCAGTGAGGACCAGCATCACTTTTCCCCGCTGGCACCTTTGCTGTGGCAGCAAAAGCTGGACGTTTGTCTTTTTTGCTCCAAACAGCGCCGAAAGTGAAAAAAGGTGCTTTTGAGGATAGACTTTTCAGGAAAGCAGAGAGGGCCAAATTGTCTGGGGCATTTGAAGGGGTTCCAGGAGGCAGTGAGGACCAGCATCACTTTTCCCCGCTGGCACCTTTGCTGTGGCAGCAAAAGCTGGACGTTTCTCTTCATTCCTCCGGAGGGCGCCGAAAGTGAAAAAAGGTGCTTTTGAGGATAGCGTGCGCAGGAAAGCAGAGAGGGCCAAATTGTCTGGGGCATTTGAAGGGGTTCCAGGAGGCAGTGAGGACCAGCATCACTTTTCCCCGCTGGCACCTTTGCTGTGGCAGCAAAAGCTGGACGTTTGTCTTTTTTGCTCCAAACAGCGCCGAAAGTGAAAAAAGGTGCATTTGAGGATAGCGTGCGCAGGAAAGCAGAGAGGGCCAAATTGTCTGGGGCATTTGAAGGGGTTCCAGGAGGCAGTGAGGACCAGCATCACTTTTCCCCGCTGGCACCTTTGCTGTGGCAGCAAAAGCTGGACGTTTGTCTTTTTTGCTCCAAACAGCGCGGAAAGTGAAAAAAAGGTGCTTTTGAGGATAGAGTGCGCAGGAAAGCAGAGAGGGCCAAATTGTCTGGGGCATTTGAAGGGGTTCCAGGAGGCAGTGAGGACCAGCATCACTTTTCCCCGCTGGCACCTTTGCTGTGGCAGCAAAAGCTGGACGTTTGTCTTTTTTCCTCTGGAGGGAGCCGAAAGTGAAAAAAGGTGCTTTTGAGGATAGCGTGCGCAGGAAAGCAGAGAGGGCCAAATTGTCTGGGGCATTTGAAGGGGTTCCAGGAGGCAGTGAGGACCAGCATCACTTTTCCCCGCTGGCACCTTTGCTGTGGCAGCAAAAGCTGGACGTTTGTCTTATTTGCTCCAAACAGCGCCGAAAGTGAAAAAAGGTGCTTTTGAGGATAGCGTGCGCAGGAAAGCAGAGAGGGCCAAATTGTGTGGGGCATTTGAAGGGGTTCCAGGAGGCAGTGAGAAGCAGCATCACTTTTCCCCGCTGGCACCTTTGCTGTGGCAGCAAAAGCTGGACGTTTGTCTTTTTTGCTCCAAACAGCGCCGAAAGTGAAAAAAGGTGCTTTTGAGGATAGAGTGCGCAGGAAAGCAGAGAGGGCCAAATTGTGTGGGGCATTTGAAGGGGTTCCAGGAGGCAGTGAGGACCAGCATCACTTTTCCCCGCTGGCACCTTTGCTGTGGCAGCAAAAGCTGGACGTTTGTCTTTTTTGCTCCAAACAGCGCCGAAAGTGAAAAAAGGTGTTTTTGAGGATAGCGTGCGCAGGAAAGCAGAGAGGGCCAAATTGTCTGGGGCATTTGAAGGGGTTCCAGGAGGCAGTGAGGACCAGCATCACTTTTCCCCGCTGGCACCTTTGCTGTGGCAGCAAAAGCTGGACGTTTGTCTTTTTTGCTCCAAACAGCGCCGAAAGTGAAAAAAGGTGCTTTTGAGGATAGCGTGCGCAGGAAAGCAGAGAGGGCCAAATTGTCTGGGGCATTTGAAGGGGTTCCAGGAGGCAGTGAGGACCAGCATCACTTTTCCCCGCTGGCACCTTTGCTGTGGCAGCAAAAGCTGGACGTTTGTCTTTTTTGCTCCAAACAGCGCCGAAAGTGAAAAAAGGTGCTTTTGAGGATAGAGTGCGCAGGAAAGCAGAGAGGGCCAAATTGTCTGGGGCATTTGAAGGGGTTCCAGGAGGCAGTGAGAAGCAGCATCACTTTTCCCCGCTGGCACCTTTGCTGTGGCAGCAAAAGCTGGACGTTTGTCTTTTTTGCTCCAAACAGCGCCGAAAGTGAAAAAAGGTGCATTTGAGGATAGCGTGCGCAGGAAAGCAGAGAGGGCCAAATTGTGTGGGGCATTTTGAAGGGGTTCCAGGAGGCAGTGAGGACCAGCATCACTTTTCCCCGCTGGCACCTTTGCTGTGGCAGCAAAAGCTGGACGTTTGTCTTTTTTCCTCCGGAGGGCGCCGAAAGTGAAAAAAGGTGCTTTTGAGGATAGCGTGCGCAGGAAAGCAGAGAGGGCCAAATTGTCTGGGGCATTTGAAGGGGTTCCAGGAGGCAGTGAGGACCAGCATCACTTTTCCCCGCTGGCACCTTTGCTGTGGCAGCAAAAGCTGGACGTTTGTCTTTTTTGCTCCAAACAGCGCCGAAAGTGAAAAAAGGTGCATTTGAGGATAGCGTGCGCAGGAAAGCAGAGAGGGCCAAATTGTGTGGGGCATTTGAAGGGGTTCAGGAGGCAGTGAGAAGCAGCATCACTTTTCCCCGCTGGCACCTTTGCTGTGGCAGCAAAAGCTGGACGTTTGTCTTTTTTGCTCCAAACAGCGCCGAAAGTGAAAAAAGGTGCTTTTGAGGATAGCGTGCGCAGGAAAGCAGAGAGGGCCAAATTGTGTGGGGCATTTGAAGGGGTTCCAGGAGGCAGTGAGAAGCAGCATCACTTTTCCCCGCTGGCACCTTTGCTGTGGCAGCAAAAGCTGGACGTTTGTCTTTTTTGCTCCAAACAGCGCCGAAAGTGAAAAAAGGTGCTTTTGAGGATAGAGTGCGCAGGAAAGCAGAGAGGGCCAAATTGTCTGGGGCATTTGAAGGGGTTCCAGGAGGCAGTGAGGACCAGCATCACTTTTCCCCGCTGGCACCTTTGCTGTGGCAGCAAAAGCTGGACGTTTGTCTTTTTTGCTCCAAACAGCGCGGAAAGTGAAAAAAGGTGCATTTGAGGATAATGTGCGCAGGAAAGCAGAGAGGGCCAAATTGTGTGGGGCATTTGAAGGGGTTCCAGGAGGCAGTGAGAAGCAGCATCACTTTTCCCCGCTGGCACCTTTGCTGTGGCAGCAAAAGCTGGACGTTTGTCTTTTTTGCTCCAAACAGCGCCAAAAGTGAAAAAAGGTGCTTTTGAGGATAGACTTTTCAGGAAAGCAGAGAGGGCCAAATTGTCTGGGGCATTTGAAGGGGTTCCAGGAGGCAGTGAGGACCAGCATCACTTTTCCCCGCTGGCACCTTTGCTGTGGCAGCAAAAGCTGGACGTTTGTCTTCATTCCTCCGGAGGGCGCCGAAAGTGAAAAAAGGTGCTTTTGAGGATAGCGTGCGCAGGAAAGCAGAGAGGGCCAAATTGTCTGGGGCATTTGAAGGGGTTCCAGGAGGCAGTGAGGACCAGCATCACTTTTCCCCGCTGGCACCTTTGCTGTGGCAGCAAAAGCTGGACGTTTGTCTTTTTTGCTCCAAACAGCGCCGAAAGTGAAAAAAGGTGCTTTTGAGGATAGCGTGCGCAGGAAAGCAGAGAGGGCCAAATTGTCTGGGGCATTTGAAGGGGTTCCAGGAGGCAGTGAGGACCAGCATCACTTTTCCCCGCTGGCACCTTTGCTGTGGCAGCAAAAGCTGGACGTTTGTCTTTTTTGCTCCAAACAGCGCCGAAAGTGAAAAAAGGTGCTTTTGAGGATAGACTTTTCAGGAAAGCAGAGAGGGCCAAATTGTGTGGGGCATTTGAAGGGCTTCCAGGAGGCAGTGAGGACCAGCATCACTTTTCCCCGCTGGCACCTTTGCTGTGGCAGCAAAAGCTGGACGTTTGTCTTTTTTGATCCAAACAGCGCCGAAAGTGAAAAAAGGTGCTTTTGAGGACAGACTTTTCAGGAAAGCAGAGAGGGCCAAATTGTCTGGGGCATTTGAAGGGGTTCCAGGAGGCAGTGAGAAGCAGCATCACTTTTCCCCGCTGGCACCTTTGCTGTGGCAGCAAAAGCTGGACGTTTGTCTTTTTTGCTCCAAACAGCGCCGAAAGTGAAAAAAGGTGCTTTTGAGGATAGACTTTTCAGGAAAGCAGATAGGGCCAAATTGTCTGGGGCATTTGAAGGGGTTCCAGGAGGCAGTGAGAAGCAGCATCACTTTTCCCCGCTGGCACCTTTGCTGTGGCAGCAAAAGCTGGACGTTTGTCTTTTTTGCTCCAAACAGCGCCGAAAGAGAAAAAAGGTGCTTTTGAGGATAGAGTGCGCAGGAAAGCAGAGAGGGCCAAATTGTCTGGGGCATTTGAAGGGGTTCCAGGAGGCAGTGAGAAGCAGCATCACTTTTCCCCGCTGGCACCTTTGCTGTGGCAGCAAAAGCTGGACGTTTCTCTTCATTCCTCCGGAGGGCGCCGAAAGTGAAAAAAGGTGCTTTTGAGGATAGCGTGCGCAGGAAAGCAGAGAGGGCCAAATTGTCTGGGGCATTTGAAGGGGTTCCAGGAGGCAGTGAGAAGCAGCATCACTTTTCCCCGCTGGCACCTTTGCTGTGGCAGCAAAAGCTGGACGTTTCTCTTCATTCCTCCGGAGGGCGCCGAAAGTGAAAAAAGGTGCTGTTGAGGATAGCGTGCGCAGGAAAGCAGAGAGGGCCAAATTGTCTGGGGCATTTGAAGGGGTTCCAGGAGGCAGTGAGGACCAGCATCACTTTTCCCCGCTGGCACCTTTGCTGTGGCAGCAAAAGCTGGACGTTTGTCTTTTTTGCTCCAAACAGCGCCGAAAGTGAAAAAAGGTGCTTTTGAGGATAGCGTGCGCAGGAAAGCAGAGAGGGCCAAATTGTCTGGGGCATTTGAAGGGGTTCCAGGAGGCAGTGAGGACCAGCATCACTTTTCCCCGCTGGCACCTTTGCTGTGGCAGCAAAAGCTGGACGTTTGTCTTTTTTGCTCCAAACAGCGCCGAAAGTGAAAAAAGGTGCTTTTGAGGATAGAGTGCGCAGGAAAGCAGAGAGGGCCAAATTGTCTGGGGCATTTGAAGGGATTCCAGGAGGCAGTGAGGACCAGCATCACTTTTCCCCGCTGGCACCTTTGCTGTGGCAGCAAAAGCTGGACGTTTGTCTTTTTTGCTCCAAACAGCGCCGAAAGTGAAAAAAGGTGCTTTTGAGGATAGCGTGCGCAGGAAAGCAGAGAGGGCCAAATTGTGTGGGGCATTTGAAGGGGTTCCAGGAGGCAGTGAGGACCAGCATCACTTTTCCCCGCTGGCACCTTTGCTGTGGCAGCAAAAGCTGGGCGTTTGTCTTTTTTCCTCCGGAGGGCGCCGAAAGTGAAAAAAGGTGCTTTTGAGGATAGAGTGCGCAGGAAAGCAGAGAGGGCCAAATTGTCTGGGGCATTTGAAGGGGTTCCAGGAGGCAGTGAGGACCAGCATCACTTTTCCCCGCTGGCACCTTTGCTGTGGCAGCAAAAGCTGGACGTTTGTCTTTTTTGCTCCAAACAGCGCCGAAAGTGAAAAAAGGTGCATTTGAGGATAGCGTGCGCAGGAAACCAGAGAGGGCCAAATTGTGTGGGGCATTTGAAGGGGTTCCAGGAGGCAGTGAGGACCAGCATCACTTTTCCCCGCTGGCACCTTTGCTGTGGCAGCAAAAGCTGGACGTTTGTCTTTTTTCCTCCGGAGGGCGCCGAAAGTGAAAAAAGGTGCTTTTGAGGATAGAGTGCGCAGGAAAGCAGAGAGGGCCAAATTGTCTGGGGCATTTGAAGGGGTTCCAGGAGGCAGTGAGGACCAGCATCACTTTTCCCCGCTGGCACCTTTGCTGTGGCAGCAAAAGCTGGACGTTTGTCTTTTTTGCTCCAAACAGCGCCGAAAGTGAAAAAAGGTGCATTTGAGGATAGCGTGCGCAGGAAACCAGAGAGGGCCAAATTGTGTGGGGCATTTGAAGGGGTTCCAGGAGGCAGTGAGGACCAGCATCACTTTTCCCCGCTGGCACCTTTGCTGTGGCAGCAAAAGCTGGACGTTTGTCTTTTTTGCTCCAAACAGCGCCGAAAGTGAAAAAAGGTGCTTTTGAGGATAGAGTGCGCAGGAAAGCAGAGAGGGCCAAATTGTCTGGGGCATTTGAAGGGGTTCCAGGAGGCAGTGAGGACCAGCATCACTTTTCCCCGCTGGCACCTTTGCTGTGGCAGCAAAAGCTGGACGTTTCTCTTCATTCCTCCGGAGGGCGCCGAAAGTGAAAAAAGGTGCTTTTGAGGATAGCGTGCGCAGGAAAGCAGAGAGGGCCAAATTGTCTGGGGCATTTGAAGGGGTTCCAGGAGGCAGTGAGGACCAGCATCACTTTTCCCCGCTGGCACCTTTGCTGTGGCAGCAAAAGCTGGACGTTTGTCTTTTTTGCTCCAAACAGCGCCAAAAGTGAAAAAAGGTGCTTTTGAGGATAGCGTGCGCAGGAAAGCAGAGAGGGCCAAATTGTCTGGGGCATTTGAAGGGGTTCCAGGAGGCAGTGAGGACCAGCATCACTTTTCCCCGCTGGCACCTTTGCTGTGGCAGCAAAAGCTGGACGTTTGTCTTTTTTGCTCCAAACAGCGCCGAAAGTGAAAAAAGGTGCATTTGAGGATAGCGTGCGCAGGAAAGCAGAGAGGGCCAAATTGTCTGGGGCATTTGAAGGGGTTCCAGGAGGCAGTGAGAAGCAGCATCACTTTTCCCCGCTGGCACCTTTGCTGTGGCAGCAAAAGCTGGACGTTTGTCTTTTTTGCTCCAAACAGCGCCGAAAGTGAAAAAAGGTGCTTTTGAGGATAGACTTTTCAGGAAAGCAGAGAGGGCCAAATTGTCTGGGGCATTTGAAGGGGTTCCAGGAGGCAGTGAGGACCAGCATCACTTTTCCCCGCTGGCACCTTTGCTGTGGCAGCAAAAGCTGGACGTTTCTCTTCATTCCTCCGGAGGGCGCCGAAAGTGAAAAAAGGTGCTTTTGAGGATAGCGTGCGCAGGAAAGCAGAGAGGGCCAAATTGTCTGGGGCATTTGAAGGGGTTCCAGGAGGCAGTGAGGACCAGCATCACTTTTCCCCGCTGGCACCTTTGCTGTGGCAGCAAAAGCTGGACGTTTGTCTTTTTTGCTCCAAACAGCGCCGAAAGTGAAAAAAGGTGCATTTGAGGATAGCGTGCGCAGGAAAGCAGAGAGGGCCAAATTGTCTGGGGCATTTGAAGGGGTTCCAGGAGGCAGTGAGGACCAGCATCACTTTTCCCCGCTGGCACCTTTGCTGTGGCAGCAAAAGCTGGACGTTTGTCTTTTTTGCTCCAAACAGCGCGGAAAGTGAAAAAAGGTGCTTTTGAGGATAGAGTGCGCAGGAAAGCAGAGAGGGCCAAATTGTCTGGGGCATTTGAAGGGGTTCCAGGAGGCAGTGAGGACCAGCATCACTTTTCCCCGCTGGCACCTTTGCTGTGGCAGCAAAAGCTGGACGTTTGTCTTTTTTCCTCTGGAGGGCGCCGAAAGTGAAAAAAGGTGCTTTTGAGGATAGCGTGCGCAGGAAAGCAGAGAGGGCCAAATTGTCTGGGGCATTTGAAGGGGTTCCAGGAGGCAGTGAGGACCAGCATCACTTTTCCCCGCTGGCACCTTTGCTGTGGCAGCAAAAGCTGGACGTTTGTCTTTTTTGCTCCAAACAGCGCCGAAAGTGAAAAAAGGTGCTTTTGAGGATAGCGTGCGCAGGAAAGCAGAGAGGGCCAAATTGTCTGGGGCATTTGAAGGGGTTCCAGGAGGCAGTGAGAAGCAGCATCACTTTTCCCCGCTGGCACCTTTGCTGTGGCAGCAAAAGCTGGACGTTTGTCTTTTTTGCTCCAAACAGCGCCGAAAGTGAAAAAAGGTGCTTTTGAGGATAGACTTTTTAGGAAAGCAGAGAGGGCCAAATTGTCTGGGGCATTTGAAGGGGTTCCAGGAGGCAGTGAGGACCAGCATCACTTTTCCCCGCTGGCACCTTTGCTGTGGCAGCAAAAGCTGGACGTTTCTCTTCATTCCTCCGGAGGGCGCCGAAAGTGAAAAAAGGTGCTTTTGAGGATAGCGTGCGCAGGAAAGCAGAGAGGGCCAAATTGTCTGGGGCATTTGAAGGGGTTCCAGGAGGCAGTGAGGACCAGCATCACTTTTCCCCGCTGGCACCTTTGCTGTGGCAGCAAAAGCTGGACGTTTGTCTTTTTTGCTCCAAACAGCGCCGAAAGTGAAAAAAGGTGCTTTTGAGGATAGCGTGCGCAGGAAAGCAGAGAGGGCCAAATTGTCTGGGGCATTTGAAGGGGTTCCAGGAGGCAGTGAGGACCAGCATCACTTTTCCCCGCTGGCACCTTTGCTGTGGCAGCAAAAGCTGGACGTTTGTCTTTTTTGCTCCAAACAGCGCCGAAAGTGAAAAAAGGTGCTTTTGAGGATAGACTTTTCAGGAAAGCAGAGAGGGCCAAATTGTCTGGGGCATTTGAAGGGGTTCCAGGAGGCAGTGAGGACCAGCATCACTTTTCCCCGCTGGCACCTTTGCTGTGGCAGCAAAAGCTGGACGTTTGTCTTTTTTGCTCCAAACAGCGCCGAAAGTGAAAAAAGGTGCTTTTGAGGATAGCGTGCGCAGGAAAGCAGAGAGGGCCAAATTGTCTGGGGCATTTGAAGGGGTTCCAGGAGGCAGTGAGAAGCAGCATCACTTTTCCCCGCTGGCACCTTTGCTGTGGCAGCAAAAGCTGGACGTTTGTCTTATTTGCTCCAAACAGCGCCGAAAGTGAAAAAAGGTGCTTTTGAGGATAGAGTGCGCAGGAAAGCAGAGAGGGCCAAATTGTCTGGGGCATTTGAAGGGGTTCCAGGAGGCAGTGAGAAGCAGCATCACTTTTCCCCGCTGGCACCTTTGCTGTGGCAGCAAAAGCTGGACGTTTGTCTTTTTTGCTCCAAACAGCGCCGAAAGTGAAAAAAGGTGCTTTTGAGGATAGAGTGCGCAGGAAAGCAGAGAGGGCCAAATTGTCTGGGGCATTTGAAGGGGTTCCAGGAGGCAGTGAGGACCAGCATCACTTTTCCCCGCTGGCACCTTTGCTGTGGCAGCAAAAGCTGGGCGTTTGTCTTTTTTCCTCCGGAGGGCGCCGAAAGTGAAAAAAGGTGCTTTTGAGGATAGAGTGCGCAGGAAAGCAGAGAGGGCCAAATTGTCTGGGGCATTTGAAGGGGTTCCAGGAGGCAGTGAGGACCAGCATCACTTTTCCCCGCTGGCACCTTTGCTGTGGCAGCAAAAGCTGGACGTTTGTCTTTTTTGCTCCAAACAGCGCCGAAAGTGAAAAAAGGTGCTTTTGAGGATAGCGTGCGCAGGAAACCAGAGAGGGCCAAATTGTGTGGGGCATTTGAAGGGGTTCCAGGAGGCAGTGAGGACCAGCATCACTTTTCCCCGCTGGCACCTTTGCTGTGGCAGCAAAAGCTGGACGTTTCTCTTCATTCCTCCGGAGGGCGCCGAAAGTGAAAAAAGGTGCTTTTGAGGATAGCGTGCGCAGGAAAGCAGAGAGGGCCAAATTGTCTGGGGCATTTGAAGGGGTTCCAGGAGGCAGTGAGGACCAGCATCACTTTTCCCCGCTGGCACCTTTGCTGTGGCAGCAAAAGCTGGACGTTTGTCTTTTTTGCTCCAAACAGCGCCGAAAGTGAAAAAAGGTGCTTTTGAGGATAGCGTGCGCAGGAAAGCAGAGAGGGCCAAATTGTCTGGGGCATTTGAAGGGGTTCCAGGAGGCAGTGAGGACCAGCATCACTTTTCCCCGCTGGCACCTTTGCTGTGGCAGCAAAAGCTGGACGTTTGTCTTTTTTGCTCCAAACAGCGCCGAAAGTGAAAAAAGGTGCTTTTGAGGATAGACTTTTCAGGAAAGCAGAGAGGGCCAAATTGTCTGGGGCATTTGAAGGGGTTCCAGGAGGCAGTGAGGACCAGCATCACTTTTCCCCGCTGGCACCTTTGCTGTGGCAGCAAAAGCTGGACGTTTGTCTTTTTTGCTCCAAACAGCGCCGAAAGTGAAAAAAGGTGCTTTTGAGGATAGCGTGCGCAGGAAAGCAGAGAGGGCCAAATTGTCTGGGGCATTTGAAGGGGTTCCAGGAGGCAGTGAGAAGCAGCATCACTTTTCCCCGCTGGCACCTTTGCTGTGGCAGCAAAAGCTGGACGTTTGTCTTATTTGCTCCAAACAGCGCCGAAAGTGAAAAAAGGTGCTTTTGAGGATAGAGTGCGCAGGAAAGCAGAGAGGGCCAAATTGTCTGGGGCATTTGAAGGGGTTCCAGGAGGCAGTGAGAAGCAGCATCACTTTTCCCCGCTGGCACCTTTGCTGTGGCAGCAAAAGCTGGACGTTTGTCTTTTTTGCTCCAAACAGCGCCGAAAGTGAAAAAAGGTGCTTTTGAGGATAGAGTGCGCAGGAAAGCAGAGAGGGCCAAATTGTCTGGGGCATTTGAAGGGGTTCCAGGAGGCAGTGAGGACCAGCATCACTTTTCCCCGCTGGCACCTTTGCTGTGGCAGCAAAAGCTGGGCGTTTGTCTTTTTTCCTCCGGAGGGCGCCGAAAGTGAAAAAAGGTGCTTTTGAGGATAGAGTGCGCAGGAAAGCAGAGAGGGCCAAATTGTCTGGGGCATTTGAAGGGGTTCCAGGAGGCAGTGAGGACCAGCATCACTTTTCCCCGCTGGCACCTTTGCTGTGGCAGCAAAAGCTGGACGTTTGTCTTTTTTGCTCCAAACAGCGCCGAAAGTGAAAAAAGGTGCATTTGAGGATAGCGTGCGCAGGAAACCAGAGAGGGCCAAATTGTGTGGGGCATTTGAAGGGGTTCCAGGAGGCAGTGAGGACCAGCATCACTTTTCCCCGCTGGCACCTTTGCTGTGGCAGCAAAAGCTGGACGTTTGTCTTTTTTGCTCCAAACAGCGCCGAAAGTGAAAAAAGGTGCTTTTGAGGATAGAGTGCGCAGGAAAGCAGAGAGGGCCAAATTGTCTGGGGCATTTGAAGGGGTTCCAGGAGGCAGTGAGGACCAGCATCACTTTTCCCCGCTGGCACCTTTGCTGTGGCAGCAAAAGCTGGACGTTTCTCTTCATTCCTCCGGAGGGCGCCGAAAGTGAAAAAAAGGTGCTTTTGAGGATAGCGTGCGCAGGAAAGCAGAGAGGGCCAAATTGTCTGGGGCATTTGAAGGGGTTCCAGGAGGCAGTGAGGACCAGCATCACTTTTCCCCGCTGGCACCTTTGCTGTGGCAGCAAAAGCTGGACGTTTGTCTTTTTTGCTCCAAACAGCGCCAAAAGTGAAAAAAGGTGCTTTTGAGGATAGCGTGCGCAGGAAAGCAGAGAGGGCCAAATTGTCTGGGGCATTTGAAGGGGTTCCAGGAGGCAGTGAGGACCAGCATCACTTTTCCCCGCTGGCACCTTTGCTGTGGCAGCAAAAGCTGGACGTTTGTCTTTTTTGCTCCAAACAGCGCCGAAAGTGAAAAAAGGTGCATTTGAGGATAGCGTGCGCAGGAAAGCAGAGAGGGCCAAATTGTCTGGGGCATTTGAAGGGGTTCCAGGAGGCAGTGAGAAGCAGCATCACTTTTCCCCGCTGGCACCTTTGCTGTGGCAGCAAAAGCTGGACGTTTGTCTTTTTTGCTCCAAACAGCGCCGAAAGTGAAAAAAGGTGCTTTTGAGGATAGACTTTTCAGGAAAGCAGAGAGGGCCAAATTGTCTGGGGCATTTGAAGGGGTTCCAGGAGGCAGTGAGGACCAGCATCACTTTTCCCCGCTGGCACCTTTGCTGTGGCAGCAAAAGCTGGACGTTTCTCTTCATTCCTCCGGAGGGCGCCGAAAGTGAAAAAAGGTGCTTTTGAGGATAGCGTGCGCAGGAAAGCAGAGAGGGCCAAATTGTCTGGGGCATTTGAAGGGGTTCCAGGAGGCAGTGAGGACCAGCATCACTTTTCCCCGCTGGCACCTTTGCTGTGGCAGCAAAAGCTGGACGTTTGTCTTTTTTGCTCCAAACAGCGCCGAAAGTGAAAAAAGGTGCATTTGAGGATAGCGTGCGCAGGAAAGCAGAGAGGGCCAAATTGTCTGGGGCATTTGAAGGGGTTCCAGGAGGCAGTGAGGACCAGCATCACTTTTCCCCGCTGGCACCTTTGCTGTGGCAGCAAAAGCTGGACGTTTGTCTTTTTTGCTCCAAACAGCGCGGAAAGTGAAAAAAGGTGCTTTTGAGGATAGAGTGCGCAGGAAAGCAGAGAGGGCCAAATTGTCTGGGGCATTTGAAGGGGTTCCAGGAGGCAGTGAGGACCAGCATCACTTTTCCCCGCTGGCACCTTTGCTGTGGCAGCAAAAGCTGGACGTTTGTCTTTTTTCCTCTGGAGGGCGCCGAAAGTGAAAAAAGGTGCTTTTGAGGATAGCGTGCGCAGGAAAGCAGAGAGGGCCAAATTGTCTGGGGCATTTGAAGGGGTTCCAGGAGGCAGTGAGGACCAGCATCACTTTTCCCCGCTGGCACCTTTGCTGTGGCAGCAAAAGCTGGACGTTTGTCTTTTTTGCTCCAAACAGCGCCGAAAGTGAAAAAAGGTGCTTTTGAGGATAGCGTGCGCAGGAAAGCAGAGAGGGCCAAATTGTCTGGGGCATTTGAAGGGGTTCCAGGAGGCAGTGAGGACCAGCATCACTTTTCCCCGCTGGCACCTTTGCTGTGGCAGCAAAAGCTGGACGTTTGTCTTTTTTGCTCCAAACAGCGCCGAAAGTGAAAAAAGGTGCATTTGAGGATAGCGTGCGCAGGAAAGCAGAGAGGGCCAAATTGTCTGGGGCATTTGAAGGGGTTCCAGGAGGCAGTGAGGACCAGCATCACTTTTCCCCGCTGGCACCTTTGCTGTGGCAGCAAAAGCTGGACGTTTGTCTTTTTTGCTCCAAACAGCGCGGAAAGTGAAAAAAGGTGCTTTTGAGGATAGAGTGCGCAGGAAAGCAGAGAGGGCCAAATTGTCTGGGGCATTTGAAGGGGTTCCAGGAGGCAGTGAGGACCAGCATCACTTTTCCCCGCTGGCACCTTTGCTGTGGCAGCAAAAGCTGGACGTTTGTCTTTTTTCCTCTGGAGGCGCCGAAAGTGAAAAAAGGTGCTTTTGAGGATAGCTGTGCGCAGGAAAGCAGAGAGGGCCAAATTGTCTGGGGCATTTGAAGGGGTTCCAGGAGGCAGTGAGGACCAGCATCACTTTTCCCCGCTGGCACCTTTGCTGTGGCAGCAAAAGCTGGACGTTTGTCTTTTTTGCTCCAAACAGCGCCGAAAGTGAAAAAAGGTGCTTTTGAGGATAGCGTGCGCAGGAAAGCAGAGAGGGCCAAATTGTCTGGGGCATTTGAAGGGGTTCCAGGAGGCAGTGAGAAGCAGCATCACTTTTCCCCGCTGGCACCTTTGCTGTGGCAGCAAAAGCTGGACGTTTGTCTTTTTTTGCTCCAAACAGCGCCGAAAGTGAAAAAAGGTGCTTTTGAGGATAGACTTTTTAGGAAAGCAGAGAGGGCCAAATTGTCTGGGGCATTTGAAGGGGTTCCAGGAGGCAGTGAGGACCAGCATCACTTTTCCCCGCTGGCACCTTTGCTGTGGCAGCAAAAGCTGGACGTTTCTCTTCATTCCTCCGGAGGGCGCCGAAAGTGAAAAAAGGTGCTTTTGAGGATAGCGTGCGCAGGAAAGCAGAGAGGGCCAAATTGTCTGGGGCATTTGAAGGGGTTCCAGGAGGCAGTGAGGACCAGCATCACTTTTCCCCGCTGGCACCTTTGCTGTGGCAGCAAAAGCTGGACGTTTGTCTTTTTTGCTCCAAACAGCGCCGAAAGTGAAAAAAGGTGCTTTTGAGGATAGCGTGCGCAGGAAAGCAGAGAGGGCCAAATTGTCTGGGGCATTTGAAGGGGTTCCAGGAGGCAGTGAGGACCAGCATCACTTTTCCCGCTGGCACCTTTGCTGTGGCAGCAAAAGCTGGACGTTTGTCTTTTTTGCTCCAAACAGCGCCGAAAGTGAAAAAAGGTGCTTTTGAGGATAGACTTTTCAGGAAAGAAGAGAGGGCCAAATTGTCTGGGGCATTTGAAGGGGTTCCAGGAGGCAGTGAGGACCAGCATCACTTTTCCCCGCTGGCACCTTTGCTGTGGCAGCAAAAGCTGGACGTTTGTCTTTTTTGCTCCAAACAGCGCCGAAAGTGAAAAAAGGTGCTTTTGAGGATAGCGTGCGCAGGAAAGCAGAGAGGGCCAAATTGTCTGGGGCATTTGAAGGGGTTCCAGGAGGCAGTGAGAAGCAGCATCACTTTTCCCCGCTGGCACCTTTGCTGTGGCAGCAAAAGCTGGACGTTTGTCTTTTTTGCTCCAAACAGCGCCGAAAGTGAAAAAAGGTGCTTTTGAGGATAGAGTGCGCAGGAAAGCAGAGAGGGCCAAATTGTGTGGGGAATTTGAAGGGCTTCCAGGAGGCAGTGAGGACCAGCATCACTTTTCCCGCTGGCACCTTTGCTGTGGCAGCAAAAGCTGGACGTTTGTCTTTTTTGCTCCAAACAGCGCCGAAAGTGAAAAAAGGTGCATTTGAGGATAGCGTGCGCAGGAAAGCAGAGAGGGCCAAATTGTCTGGGGCATTTGAAGGGGTTCCAGGAGGCAGTGAGGACCAGCATCACTTTTCCCCGCTGGCACCTTTGCTGTGGCAGCAAAAGCTGGACGTTTGTCTTTTTTGCTCCAAACAGCGCCGAAAGTGAAAAAAGGTGCTTTTGAGGATAGCGTGCGCAGGAAAGCAGAGAGGGCCAAATTGTCTGGGGCATTTGAAAGGGTTCCAGGAGGCAGTGAGGACCAGCATCACTTTTCCCCGCTGGCACCTTTGCTGTGGCAGCAAAAGCTGGACGTTTGTCTTTTTTGCTCCAAACAGCGCCGAAAGTGAAAAAAGGTGTTTTTGAGGATAGCGTGCGCAGGAAAGCAGAGAGGGCCAAATTGTCTGGGGCATTTGAAGGGGTTCCAGGAGGCAGTGAGGACCAGCATCACTTTTCCCCGCTGGCACCTTTGCTGTGGCAGCAAAAGCTGGACGTTTGTCTTTTTTGCTCCAAACAGCGCCGAAAGTGAAAAAAGGTGCATTTGAGGATAGCGTGCGCAGGAAAGCAGAGAGGGCCAAATTGTCTGGGGCATTTGAAGGGGTTCCAGGAGGCAGTGAGGACCAGCATCACTTTTCCCCGCTGGCACCTTTGCTGTGGCAGCAAAAGCTGGACGTTTGTCTTTTTTGCTCCAAACAGCGCCGAAAGTGAAAAAAGGTGTTTTTGAGGATAGCGTGCGCAGGAAAGCAGAGAGGGCCAAATTGTCTGGGGCATTTGAAGGGGTTCCAGGAGGCAGTGAGGACCAGCATCACTTTTCCCCGCTGGCACCTTTGCTGTGGCAGCAAAAGCTGGACGTTTGTCTTTTTTGCTCCAAACAACGCCGAAAGTGAAAAAAGGTGCATTTGAGGATAGCGTGCGCAGGAAAGCAGAGAGGGCCAAATTGTCTGGGGCATTTGAAGGGGTTCCAGGAGGCAGTGAGAAGCAGCATCACTTTTCCCCGCTGGCACCTTTGCTGTGGCAGCAAAAGCTGGACGTTTGTCTTTTTTGCTCCAAACAGCGCCGAAAGTGAAAAAAGGTGCTTTTGAGGATAGCGTGCGCAGGAAAGCAGAGAGGGCCAAATTGTCTGGGGCATTTGAAGGGGTTCCAGGAGGCAGTGAGGACCAGCATCACTTTTCCCCGCTGGCACCTTTGCTGTGGCAGCAAAAGCTGGACGTTTGTCTTTTTTGCTCCAAACAGCGCCGAAAGTGAAAAAAGGTGCTTTTGAGGATAGACTTTTCAGGAAAGCAGAGAGGGCCAAATTGTCTGGGGCATTTGAAGGGGTTCCAGGAGGCAGTGAGGACCAGCATCACTTTTCCCCGCTGGCACCTTTGCTGTGGCAGCAAAAGCTGGACGTTTGTCTTTTTTGCTCCAAACAGCGCCGAAAGTGAAAAAAGGTGCTTTTGAGGATAGACTTTTCAGGAAAGCAGAGAGGGCCAAATTGTCTGGGGCATTTGAAGGGGTTCCAGGAGGCAGTGAGGACCAGCATCACTTTTCCCCGCTGGCACCTTTGCTGTGGCAGCAAAAGCTGGACGTTTGTCTTTTTTGCTCCAAACAGCGCCGAAAGTGAAAAAAGGTGCTTTTGAGGATAGCGTGCGCAGGAAAGCAGAGAGGGCCAAATTGTCTGGGGCATTTGAAGGGGTTCCAGGAGGCAGTGAGGACCAGCATCACTTTTCCCCGCTGGCACCTTTGCTGTGGCAGCAAAAGCTGGACGTTTGTCTTTTTTCCTCCGGAGGGCGCCGAAAGTGAAAAAAAGGTGCTTTTGAGGATAGAGTGCGCAGGAAAGCAGAGAGGGCCAAATTGTCTGGGGCATTTGAAGGGGTTCCAGGAGGCAGTGAGGACCAGCATCACTTTTCCCCGCTGGCACCTTTGCTGTGGCAGCAAAAGCTGGACGTTTGTCTTTTTTGCTCCAAACAGCGCCGAAAGTGAAAAAAGGTGCATTTGAGGATAGCGTGCGCAGGAAAGCAGAGAGGGCCAAATTGTCTGGGGCATTTGAAGGGGTTCAGGAGGCAGTGAGAAGCAGCATCACTTTTCCCCGCTGGCACCTTTGCTGTGGCAGCAAAAGCTGGACGTTTGTCTTTTTTGCTCCAAACAGCGCCGAAAGTGAAAAAAGGTGCTTTTGAGGATAGCGTGCGCAGGAAAGCAGAGAGGGCCAAATTGTGTGGGGCATTTGAAGGGGTTCCAGGAGGCAGTGAGAAGCAGCATCACTTTTCCCCGCTGGCACCTTTGCTGTGGCAGCAAAAGCTGGACGTTTGTCTTTTTTGCTCCAAACAGCGCCGAAAGTGAAAAAAGGTGCTTTTGAGGATAGACTTTTCAGGAAAGCAGAGAGGGCCAAATTGTCTGGGGCATTTGAAGGGGTTCCAGGAGGCAGTGAGAAGCAGCATCACTTTTCCCCGCTGGCACCTTTGCTGTGGCAGCAAAAGCTGGACGTTTGTCTTTTTTGCTCCAAACAGCGCCGAAAGTGAAAAAAGGTGCTTTTGAGGATAGCGTGCGCAGGAAAGCAGAGAGGGCCAAATTGTCTGGGGCATTTGAAGGGGTTCCAGGAGGCAGTGAGAAGCAGCATCACTTTTCCCCGCTGGCACCTTTGCTGTGGCAGCAAAAGCTGGACGTTTGTCTTTTTGCTCCAAACAGCGCCGAAAGTGAAAAAAGGTGCTTTTGAGGATAGCGTGCGCAGGAAAGCAGAGAGGGCCAAATTGGGGGCATTTGAAGGGGTTCCAGGAGGCAGTGAGAAGCAGCATCACTTTTCCCCGCTGGCACCTTTGCTGTGGCAGCAAAAGCTGGACGTTTGTCTTTTTTGCTCCATCAGCGCCGAAAGTGAAAAAAGGTGCTTTTGAGGATAGACTTTTCAGGAAAGCAGATAGGGCCAAATTGTCTGGGGCATTTGAAGGGGTTCCAGGAGGCAGTGAGAAGCAGCATCACTTTTCCCCGCTGGCACCTTTGCTGTGGCAGCAAAAGCTGGACGTTTGTCTTCATTCCTCCGGAGGGCGCCGAAAGTGAAAAAAGGTGCTTTTGAGGATAGCGTGCGCAGGAAAGCAGAGAGGGCCAAATTGTCTGGGGCATTTGAAGGGGTTCCAGGAGGCAGTGAGGACCAGCATCACTTTTCCCCGCTGGCACCTTTGCTGTGGCAGCAAAAGCTGGACGTTTGTCTTTTTTGCTCCAAACAGCGCCGAAAGTGAAAAAAAGGTGCTTTTGAGGATAGCGTGCGCAGGAAAGCAGAGAGGGCCAAATTGTCTGGGGCATTTGAAGGGGTTCCAGGAGGCAGTGAGGACCAGCATCACTTTTCCCCGCTGGCACCTTTGCTGTGGCAGCAAAAGCTGGACGTTTGTCTTTTTTGCTCCAAACAGCGCCGAAAGTGAAAAAAGGTGCTTTTGAGGATAGAGTGCGCAGGAAAGCAGAGAGGGCCAAATTGTCTGGGGCATTTGAAGGGATTCCAGGAGGCAGTGAGGACCAGCATCACTTTTCCCCGCTGGCACCTTTGCTGTGGCAGCAAAAGCTGGACGTTTGTCTTTTTTGCTCCAAACAGCGCCGAAAGTGAAAAAAGGTGCATTTGAGGATAGCGTGCGCAGGAAAGCAGAGAGGGCCAAATTGTCTGGGGCATTTGAAGGGGTTCCAGGAGGCAGTGAGGACCAGCATCACTTTTCCCCGCTGGCACCTTTGCTGTGGCAGCAAAAGCTGGGCGTTTGTCTTTTTTCCTCCGGAGGGCGCCGAAAGTGAAAAAAGGTGCTTTTGAGGATAGACTTTTCAGGAAAGCAGAGAGGGCCAAATTGTCTGGGGCATTTGAAGGGGTTCCAGGAGGCAGTGAGGACCAGCATCACTTTTCCCCGCTGGCACCTTTGCTGTGGCAGCAAAAGCTGGACGTTTGTCTTTTTTGCTCCAAACAGCGCCGAAAGTGAAAAAAGGTGCATTTGAGGATAGCGTGCGCAGGAAAGCAGAGAGGGCCAAATTGTCTGGGGCATTTGAAGGGGTTCCAGGAGGCAGTGAGAAGCAGCATCACTTTTCCCCGCTGGCACCTTTGCTGTGGCAGCAAAAGCTGGACGTTTGTCTTTTTTGCTCCAAACAGCGCCGAAAGTGAAAAAAGGTGCATTTGAGGATAGCGTGCGCAGGAAAGCAGAGAGGGCCAAATTGTCTGGGGCATTTGAAGGGCTTCCAGGAGGCAGTGAGGACCAGCATCACTTTTCCCCGCTGGCACCTTTGCTGTGGCAGCAAAAGCTGGACGTTTGTCTTTTTTGCTCCAAACAGCGCCGAAAGTGAAAAAAGGTGCTTTTGAGGATAGACTTTTCAGGAAAGCAGAGAGGGCCAAATTGTCTGGGGCATTTGAAGGGGTTCCAGGAGGCAGTGAGGACCAGCATCACTTTTCCCCGCTGGCACCTTTGCTGTGGCAGCAAAAGCTGGACGTTTGTCTTCATTCCTCCGGAGGGCGCCGAAAGTGAAAAAAGGTGCTTTTGAGGATAGCGTGCGCAGGAAAGCAGAGAGGGCCAAATTGTCTGGGGCATTTGAAGGGGTTCCAGGAGGCAGTGAGGACCAGCATCACTTTTCCCCGCTGGCACCTTTGCTGTGGCAGCAAAAGCTGGACGTTTGTCTTTTTTGCTCCAAACAGCGCGGAAAGTGAAAAAAGGTGCTTTTGAGGATAGAGTGCGCAGGAAAGCAGAGAGGGCCAAATTGTCTGGGGCATTTGAAGGGGTTCCAGGAGGCAGTGAGGACCAGCATCACTTTTCCCCGCTGGCACCTTTGCTGTGGCAGCAAAAGCTGGACGTTTGTCTTTTTTCCTCTGGAGGGCGCCGAAAGTGAAAAAAGGTGCTTTTGAGGATAGCGTGCGCAGGAAAGCAGAGAGGGCCAAATTGTGTGGGGCATTTGAAGGGGTTCCAGGAGGCAGTGAGGACCAGCATCACTTTTCCCCGCTGGCACCTTTGCTGTGGCAGCAAAAGCTGGACGTTTGTCTTTTTTGCTCCAAACAGCGCCGAAAGTGAAAAAAGGTGCTTTTGAGGACAGACTTTTCAGGAAAGCAGAGAGGGCCAAATTGTCTGGGGCATTTGAAGGGGTTCCAGGAGGCAGTGAGAAGCAGCATCACTTTTCCCCGCTGGCACCTTTGCTGTGGCAGCAAAAGCTGGACGTTTGTCTTTTTTGCTCCAAACAGCGCCGAAAGTGAAAAAAGGTGCTTTTGAGGATAGAGTGCGCAGGAAAGCAGAGAGGGCCAAATTGTCTGGGGCATTTGAAGGGGTTCCAGGAGGCAGTGAGGACCAGCATCACTTTTCCCCGCTGGCACCTTTGCTGTGGCAGCAAAAGCTGGACGTTTGTCTTTTTTGCTCCAAACAGCGCCGAAAGTGAAAAAAGGTGCATTTGAGGATAGCGTGCGCAGGAAAGCAGAGAGGGCCAAATTGTCTGGGGCATTTGAAGGGGTTCCAGGAGGCAGTGAGGACCAGCATCACTTTTCCCCGCTGGCACCTTTGCTGTGGCAGCAAAAGCTGGACGTTTGTCTTTTTTGCTCCAAACAGCGCCGAAAGTGAAAAAAGGTGCATTTGAGGATAGCGTGCGCAGGAAAGCAGAGAGGGCCAAATTGTCTGGGGCATTTGAAGGGGTTCCAGGAGGCAGTGAGGACCAGCATCACTTTTCCCCGCTGGCACCTTTGCTGTGGCAGCAAAAGCTGGACGTTTGTCTTTTTTGCTCCAAACAGCGCCGAAAGTGAAAAAAGGTGTTTTTGAGGATAGCGTGCGCAGGAAAGCAGAGAGGGCCAAATTGTCTGGGGCATTTGAAGGGGTTCCAGGAGGCAGTGAGGACCAGCATCACTTTTCCCCGCTGGCACCTTTGCTGTGGCAGCAAAAGCTGGACGTTTGTCTTTTTTGCTCCAAACAGCGCCGAAAGTGAAAAAAGGTGCATTTGAGGATAGCGTGCGCAGGAAAGCAGAGAGGGCCAAATTGTCTGGGGCATTTGAAGGGGTTCCAGGAGGCAGTGAGGACCAGCATCACTTTTCCCCGCTGGCACCTTTGCTGTGGCAGCAAAAGCTGGACGTTTGTCTTTTTTGCTCCAAACAGCGCCGAAAGTGAAAAAAGGTGCTTTTGAGGATAGCGTGCGCAGGAAAGCAGAGAGGGCCAAATTGTCTGGGGCATTTGAAGGGGTTCCAGGAGGCAGTGAGGACCAGCATCACTTTTCCCCGCTGGCACCTTTGCTGTGGCAGCAAAAGCTGGACGTTTGTCTTTTTTGCTCCAAACAGCGCCGAAAGTGAAAAAAGGTGCTTTTGAGGATAGACTTTTCAGGAAAGCAGAGAGGGCCAAATTGTCTGGGGCATTTGAAGGGGTTCCAGGAGGCAGTGAGGACCAGCATCACTTTTCCCCGCTGGCACCTTTGCTGTGGCAGCAAAAGCTGGACGTTTGTCTTCATTCCTCCGGAGGGCGCCGAAAGTGAAAAAAGGTGCTTTTGAGGATAGCGTGCGCAGGAAAGCAGAGAGGGCCAAATTGTCTGGGGCATTTGAAGGGGTTCCAGGAGGCAGTGAGGACCAGCATCACTTTTCCCCGCTGGCACCTTTGCTGTGGCAGCAAAAGCTGGACGTTTGTCTTTTTTGCTCCAAACAGCGCCGAAAGTGAAAAAAGGTGCTTTTGAGGATAGCGTGCGCAGGAAAGCAGAGAGGGCCAAATTGTCTGGGGCATTTGAAGGGGTTCCAGGAGGCAGTGAGGACCAGCATCACTTTTCCCCGCTGGCACCTTTGCTGTGGCAGCAAAAGCTGGACGTTTGTCTTTTTTCCTCTGGAGGGCGCCGAAAGTGAAAAAAGGTGCTTTTGAGGATAGACTTTTCAGGAAAGCAGAGAGGGCCAAATTGTCTGGGGCATTTGAAGGGGTTCCAGGAGGCAGTGAGGACCAGCATCACTTTTCCCCGCTGGCACCTTTGCTGTGGCAGCAAAAGCTGGACGTTTGTCTTTTTTGCTCCAAACAGCGCCGAAAGTGAAAAAAGGTGCATTTGAGGATAGCGTGCGCAGGAAAGCAGAGAGGGCCAAATTGTCTGGGGCATTTGAAGGGGTTCCAGGAGGCAGTGAGGACCAGCATCACTTTTCCCCGCTGGCACCTTTGCTGTGGCAGCAAAAGCTGGACGTTTGTCTTTTTTGCTCCAAACAGCGCCGAAAGTGAAAAAAGGTGCTTTTGAGGATAGCGTGCGCAGGAAAGCAGAGAGGGCCAAATTGTCTGGGGCATTTGAAGGGGTTCCAGGAGGCAGTGAGAAGCAGCATCACTTTTCCCCGCTGGCACCTTTGCTGTGGCAGCAAAAGCTGGACGTTTGTCTTTTTTCCTCCGGAGGGCGCCGAAAGTGAAAAAAGGTGCTTTTGAGGATAGAGTGCGCAGGAAAGCAGAGAGGGCCAAATTGTCTGGGGCATTTGAAGGGGTTCCAGGAGGCAGTGAGGACCAGCATCACTTTTCCCCGCTGGCACCTTTGCTGTGGCAGCAAAAGCTGGACGTTTGTCTTTTTTGCTCCAAACAGCGCCGAAAGTGAAAAAAGGTGCTTTTGAGGATAGACTTTTCAGGAAAGCAGAGAGGGCCAAATTGTCTGGGGCATTTGAAGGGGTTCCAGGAGGCAGTGAGGACCAGCATCACTTTTCCCCGCTGGCACCTTTGCTGTGGCAGCAAAAGCTGGACGTTTGTCTTTTTTGCTCCAAACAGCGCCGAAAGTGAAAAAAGTTGCATTTGAGGATAGCGTGCGCAGGAAAGCAGAGAGGGCCAAATTGTCTGGGGGCATTTGAAGGGGTTCCAGGAGGCAGTGAGGACCAGCATCACTTTTCCCCGCTGGCACCTTTGCTGTGGCAGCAAAAGCTGGACGTTTGTCTTTTTTGCTCCAAACAGCGCCGAAAGTGAAAAAAGGTGCTTTTGAGGATAGCGTGCGCAGGAAAGCAGAGAGGGCCAAATTGTCTGGGGCATTTGAAGGGGTTCCAGGAGGCAGTGAGAAGCAGCATCACTTTTCCCCGCTGGCACCTTTGCTGTGGCAGCAAAAGCTGGACGTTTGTCTTTTTTCCTCCGGAGGGCGCCGAAAGTGAAAAAAGGTGCTTTTGAGGATAGAGTGCGCAGGAAAGCAGAGAGGGCCAAATTGTCTGGGGCATTTGAAGGGGTTCCAGGAGGCAGTGAGGACCAGCATCACTTTTCCCCGCTGGCACCTTTGCTGTGGCAGCAAAAGCTGGACGTTTCTCTTCATTCCTCCGGAGGGCGCCGAAAGTGAAAAAAGGTGCTTTTGAGGATAGCGTGCGCAGGAAAGCAGAGAGGGCCAAATTGTGTGGGGCATTTGAAGGGGTTCCAGGAGGCAGTGAGAAGCAGCATCACTTTTCCCCGCTGGCACCTTTGCTGTGGCAGCAAAAGCTGGACGTTTGTCTTTTTTGCTCCAAACAGCGCCGAAAGTGAAAAAAGGTGCTTTTGAGGATAGACTTTTCAGGAAAGCAGAGAGGGCCAAATTGTGTGGGGCATTTGAAGGGGTTCCAGGAGGCAGTGAGGACCAGCATCACTTTTCCCCGCTGGCACCTTTGCTGTGGCAGCAAAAGCTGGACGTTTGTCTTCATTCCTCCGGAGGGCGCCGAAAGTGAAAAAAGGTGCTTTTGAGGATAGCGTGCGCAGGAAAGCAGAGAGGGCCAAATTGTCTGGGGCATTTGAAGGGGTTCCAGGAGGCAGTGAGGACCAGCATCACTTTTCCCCGCTGGCACCTTTGCTGTGGCAGCAAAAGCTGGACGTTTGTCTTTTTTGCTCCAAACAGCGCCGAAAGTGAAAAAAGGTGCTTTTGAGGATAGCGTGCGCAGGAAAGCAGAGAGGGCCAAATTGTCTGGGGCATTTGAAGGGGTTCCAGGAGGCAGTGAGAAGCAGCATCACTTTTCCCCGCTGGCACCTTTGCTGTGGCAGCAAAAGCTGGACGTTTGTCTTTTTTGCTCCAAACAGCGCCGAAAGTGAAAAAAGGTGCTTTTGAGGATAGCGTGCGCAGGAAAGCAGAGAGGGCCAAATTGTCTGGGGCATTTGAAGGGGTTCCAGGAGGCAGTGAGGACCAGCATCACTTTTCCCCGCTGGCACCTTTGCTGTGGCAGCAAAAGCTGGACGTTTGTCTTTTTTCCTCCGGAGGGCGCCGAAAGTGAAAAAAGGTGCTTTTGAGGATAGAGTGCGCAGGAAAGCAGAGAGGGCCAAATTGTCTGGGGCATTTGAAGGGGTTCCAGGAGGCAGTGAGGACCAGCATCACTTTTCCCCGCTGGCACCTTTGCTGTGGCAGCAAAAGCTGGACGTTTGTCTTTTTTGCTCCAAACAGCGCCGAAAGTGAAAAAAGGTGCATTTGAGGATAGCGTGCGCAGGAAAGCAGAGAGGGCCAAATTGTGTGGGGCATTTGAAGGGGTTCAGGAGGCAGTGAGAAGCAGCATCACTTTTCCCCGCTGGCACCTTTGCTGTGGCAGCAAAAGCTGGACGTTTGTCTTTTTTGCTCCAAACAGCGCCGAAAGTGAAAAAAGGTGCTTTTGAGGATAGCGTGCGCAGGAAAGCAGAGAGGGCCAAATTGTGTGGGGCATTTGAAGGGGTTCCAGGAGGCAGTGAGAAGCAGCATCACTTTTCCCGCTCGCACCTTTGCTGTGGCAGCAAAAGCTGGACGTTTGTCTTTTTTCCTCCGGAGGGCGCCGAAAGTGAAAAAAAGGTGCTTTTGAGGATAGAGTGCGCAGGAAAGCAGAGAGGGCCAAATTGTCTGGGGCATTTGAAGGGGTTCCAGGAGGCAGTGAGGACCAGCATCACTTTTCCCCGCTGGCACCTTTGCTGTGGCAGCAAAAGCTGGACGTTTCTCTTCATTCCTCCGGAGGGCGCCGAAAGTGAAAAAAGGTGCTTTTGAGGATAGCGTGCGCAGGAAAGCAGAGAGGGCCAAATTGTGTGGGGCATTTGAAGGGGTTCCAGGAGGCAGTGAGAAGCAGCATCACTTTTCCCCGCTGGCACCTTTGCTGTGGCAGCAAAAGCTGGACGTTTGTCTTTTTTGCTCCAAACAGCGCCGAAAGTGAAAAAAGGTGCTTTTGAGGATAGACTTTTCAGGAAAGCAGAGAGGGCCAAATTGTCTGGGGCATTTGAAGGGGTTCCAGGAGGCAGTGAGAAGCAGCATCACTTTTCCCCGCTGGCACCTTTGCTGTGGCAGCAAAAGCTGGACGTTTGTCTTCATTCCTCCGGAGGGCTCCGAAAGTGAAAAAAGGTGCTTTTGAGGATAGCGTGCGCAGGAAAGCAGAGAGGGCCAAATTGTGTGGGGCATTTGAAGGGGTTCCAGGAGGCAGTGAGAAGCAGCATCACTTTTCCCCGCTGGCACCTTTGCTGTGGCAGCAAAAGCTGGACGTTTGTCTTTTTTGCTCCAAACAGCGCCGAAAGTGAAAAAAGGTGCTTTTGAGGATAGACTTTTCAGGAAAGCAGATAGGGCCAAATAATCTGGGGCATTTGAAGGGGTTCCAGGAGGCAGTGAGAAGCAGCATCACTTTTCCCCGCTGGCACCTTTGCTGTGGCAGCAAAAGCTGGACGTTTGTCTTTTTTGCTCCAAACAGCGCCGAAAGTGAAAAAAGGTGCTTTTGAGGATAGCGTGCGCAGGAAAGCAGAGAGGGCCAAATTGTCTGGGGCATTTGAAGGGGTTCCAGGAGGCAGTGAGAAGCAGCATCACTTTTCCCCGCTGGCACCTTTGCTGTGGCAGCAAAAGCTGGACGTTTGTCTTTTTTGCTCCAAACAGCGCCGAAAGTGAAAAAAGGTGCTTTTGAGGATAGCGTGCGCAGGAAAGCAGAGAGGGCCAAATTGTCTGGGGCATTTGAAGGGGTTCCAGGAGGCAGTGAGAAGCAGCATCACTTTTCCCCGCTGCCACCTTTGCTGTGGCAGCAAAAGCTGGACGTTTGTCTTTTTTGCTCCAAACAGCGCCGAAAGTGAAAAAAGGTGCTTTTGAGGATAGACTTTTCAGGAAAGCAGATAGGGCCAAATTGTCTGGGGCATTTGAAGGGGTTCCAGGAGGCAGTGAGAAGCAGCATCACTTTTCCCCGCTGGCACCTTTGCTGTGGCAGCAAAAGCTGGACGTTTGTCTTTTTTGCTCCAAACAGCGCCGAAAGTGAAAAAAGGTGCTTTTGAGGACAGACTTTTCAGGAAAGCAGAGAGGGCCAAATTGTCTGGGGCATTTGAAGGGGTTCCAGGAGGCAGTGAGAAGCAGCATCACTTTTCCCCGCTGGCACCTTTGCTGTGGCAGCAAAAGCTGGACGTTTGTCTTATTTGCTCCAAACAGCGCCGAAAGTGAAAAAAGGTGCTTTTGAGGATAGACTTTTCAGGAAAGCAGAGAGGGCCAAATTGTCTGGGGCATTTGAAGGGGTTCCAGGAGGCAGTGAGGACCAGCATCACTTTTCCCCGCTGGCACCTTTGCTGTGGCAGCAAAAGCTGGACGTTTGTCTTCATTCCTCCGGAGGGCGCCGAAAGTGAAAAAAGGTGCTTTTGAGGATAGCGTGCGCAGGAAAGCAGAGAGGGCCAAATTGTCTGGGGCATTTGAAGGGGTTCCAGGAGGCAGTGAGGACCAGCATCACTTTTCCCCGCTGGCACCTTTGCTGTGGCAGCAAAAGCTGGACGTTTGTCTTTTTTGCTCCAAACAGCGCCGAAAGTGAAAAAAGGTGCTTTTGAGGATAGCGTGCGCAGGAAAGCAGAGAGGGCCAAATTGTCTGGGGCATTTGAAGGGGTTCCAGGAGGCAGTGAGAAGCAGCATCACTTTTCCCCGCTGGCACCTTTGCTGTGGCAGCAAAAGCTGGACGTTTGTCTTTTTTGCTCCAAACAGCGCCGAAAGTGAAAAAAGGTGCTTTTGAGGATAGAGTGCGCAGGAAAGCAGAGAGGGCCAAATTGTCTGGGGCATTTGAAGGGCTTCCAGGAGGCAGTGAGGACCAGCATCACTTTTCCCCGCTGGCACCTTTGCTGTGGCAGCAAAAGCTGGACGTTTGTCTTTTTTGCTCCAAACAGCGCCGAAAGTGAAAAAAGGTGCTTTTTGAGGATAGCGTGCGCAGGAAAGCAGAGAGGGCCAAATTGTCTGGGGCATTTGAAGGGGTTCCAGGAGGCAGTGAGGACCAGCATCACTTTTCCCGCTGGCACCTTTGCTGTGGCAGCAAAAGCTGGACGTTTGTCTTTTTTCCTCCGGAGGGCGCCGAAAGTGAAAAAAGGTGCTTTTGAGGATAGCGTGCGCAGGAAAGCAGAGAGGGCCAAATTGTCTGGGGCATTTGAAGGGGTTCCAGGAGGCAGTGAGGACCAGCATCACTTTTCCCCGCTGGCACCTTTGCTGTGGCAGCAAAAGCTGGACGTTTGTCTTTTTTGCTCCAAACAGCGCCGAAAGTGAAAAAAGGTGCTTTTGAGGATAGCGTGCGCAGGAAAGCAGAGAGGGCCAAATTGTCTGGGGCATTTGAAGGGGTTCCAGGAGGCAGTGAGGACCAGCATCACTTTTCCCCGCTGGCACCTTTGCTGTGGCAGCAAAAGCTGGACGTTTGTCTTTTTTGCTCCAAACAGCGCCGAAAGTGAAAAAAGGTGCTTTTGAGGATAGCGTGCGCAGGAAAGCAGAGAGGGCCAAATTGTGTGGGGCATTTGAAGGGGTTCCAGGAGGCAGTGAGAAGCAGCATCACTTTTCCCCGCTGGCACCTTTGCTGTGGCAGCAAAAGCTGGACGTTTGTCTTTTTTCCTCCGGAGGGCGCCGAAAGTGAAAAAAGGTGCTTTTGAGGATAGAGTGCGCAGGAAAGCAGAGAGGGCCAAATTGTCTGGGGCATTTGAAGGGGTTCCAGGAGGCAGTGAGGACCAGCATCACTTTTCCCCGCTGGCACCTTTGCTGTGGCAGCAAAAGCTGGACGTTTGTCTTTTTTGCTCCAAACAGCGCCGAAAGTGAAAAAAGGTGCATTTGAGGATAGCGTGCGCAGGAAAGCAGAGAGGGCCAAATTGTGTGGGGCATTTGAAGGGGTTCCAGGAGGCAGTGAGAAGCAGCATCACTTTTCCCCGCTGGCACCTTTGCTGTGGCAGCAAAAGCTGGACGTTTGTCTTTTTTGCTCCAAACAGCGCCGAAAGTGAAAAAAGGGTGCTTTTGAGGATAGCGTGCGCAGGAAAGCAGATAGGGCCAAATTTTCTGGGGCATTTGAAGGGGTTCCAGGAGGCAGTGAGAACCAGCATCACTTTTCCCCGCTGGCACCTTTGCTGTGGCAGCAAAAGCTGGACGTTTGTCTTTTTTGCTCCAAACAGCGCCGAAAGTGAAAAAAGGTGCTTTTGAGGATAGCGTGCGCAGGAAAGCAGAGAGGGCCAAATTGTCTGGGGCATTTGAAGGGGTTCCAGGAGGCAGTGAGAAGCAGCATCACTTTTCCCCGCTGGCACCTTTGCTGTGGCAGCAAAAGCTGGACGTTTGTCTTTTTTGCTCCAAACAGCGCCGAAAGTGAAAAAAGGTGCTTTTGAGGATAGAGTGCGCAGGAAACCAGAGAGGGCCAAATTGTGTGGGGCATTTGAAGGGGTTCCAGGAGGCAGTGAGGACCAGCATCACTTTTCCCCGCTGGCACCTTTGCTGTGGCAGCAAAAGCTGGACGTTTGTCTTTTTTGCTCCAAACAGCGCCGAAAGTGAAAAAAGGTGCTTTTGAGGATAGCGTGCGCAGGAAAGCAGAGAGGGCCAAATTGTCTGGGGCATTTGAAGGGGTTCCAGGAGGCAGTGAGGACCAGCATCACTTTTCCCCGCTGGCACCTTTGCTGTGGCAGCAAAAGCTGGACGTTTGTCTTTTTTCCTCCGGAGGGCGCCGAAAGTGAAAAAAGGTGCTTTTGAGGATAGAGTGCGCAGGAAAGCAGAGAGGGCCAAATTGTCTGGGGCATTTGAAGGGGTTCCAGGAGGCAGTGAGGACCAGCATCACTTTTCCCCGCTGGCACCTTTGCTGTGGCAGCAAAAGCTGGACGTTTGTCTTTTTTGCTCCAAACAGCGCCGAAAGTGAAAAAAAGGTGCTTTTGAGGATAGCGTGCGCAGGAAAGCAGAGAGGGCCAAATTGTCTGGGGCATTTGAAGGGGTTCCAGGAGGCAGTGAGAAGCAGCATCACTTTTCCCCGCTGGCACCTTTGCTGTGGCAGCAAAAGCTGGACGTTTGTCTTTTTTGCTCCAAACAGCGCCGAAAGTGAAAAAAGGTGCTTTTGAGGATAGCGTGCGCAGGAAAGCAGAGAGGGCCAAATTGTCTGGGGCATTTGAAGGGGTTCCAGGAGGCAGTGAGGACCAGCATCACTTTTCCCCGCTGGCACCTTTGCTGTGGCAGCAAAAGCTGGACGTTTGTCTTTTTTCCTCCGGAGGGCGCCGAAAGTGAAAAAAGGTGCTTTTGAGGATAGAGTGCGCAGGAAAGCAGAGAGGGCCAAATTGTCTGGGGCATTTGAAGGGGTTCCAGGAGGCAGTGAGGACCAGCATCACTTTTCCCCGCTGGCACCTTTGCTGTGGCAGCAAAAGCTGGACGTTTGTCTTTTTTGCTCCAAACAGCGCCGAAAGTGAAAAAAGGTGCATTTGAGGATAGCGTGCGCAGGAAAGCAGAGAGGGCCAAATTGTGTGGGGCATTTGAAGGGGTTCAGGAGGCAGTGAGAAGCAGCATCACTTTTCCCCGCTGGCACCTTTGCTGTGGCAGCAAAAGCTGGACGTTTGTCTTTTTTGCTCCAAACAGCGCCGAAAGTGAAAAAAGGTGCTTTTGAGGATAGCGTGCGCAGGAAAGCAGAGAGGGCCAAATTGTGTGGGGCATTTGAAGGGGTTCCAGGAGGCAGTGAGAAGCAGCATCACTTTTCCCCGCTCGCACCTTTGCTGTGGCAGCAAAAGCTGGACGTTTGTCTTTTTTCCTCCGGAGGGCGCCGAAAGTGAAAAAAGGTGCTTTTGAGGATAGAGTGCGCAGGAAAGCAGAGAGGGCCAAATTGTCTGGGGCATTTGAAGGGGTTCCAGGAGGCAGTGAGGACCAGCATCACTTTTCCCGCTGGCACCTTTGCTGTGGCAGCAAAAGCTGGACGTTTCTCTTCATTCCTCCGGAGGGCGCCGAAAGTGAAAAAAGGTGCTTTTGAGGATAGCGTGCGCAGGAAAGCAGAGAGGGCCAAATTGTGTGGGGCATTTGAAGGGGTTCCAGGAGGCAGTGAGAAGCAGCATCACTTTTCCCCGCTGGCACCTTTGCTGTGGCAGCAAAAGCTGGGACGTTTGTCTTTTTTGCTCCAAACAGCGCCGAAAGTGAAAAAAGGTGCTTTTGAGGATAGACTTTTCAGGAAAGCAGAGAGGGCCAAATTGTCTGGGGCATTTGAAGGGGTTCCAGGAGGCAGTGAGAAGCAGCATCACTTTCCCCGCTGGCACCTTTGCTGTGGCAGCAAAAGCTGGACGTTTGTCTTCATTCCTCCGGAGGGCTCCGAAAGTGAAAAAAGGTGCTTTTGAGGATAGCGTGCGCAGGAAAGCAGAGAGGCCAAATTGTGTGGGGCATTTGAAGGGGTTCCAGGAGGCAGTGAGAAGCAGCATCACTTTTCCCCGCTGGCACCTTTGCTGTGGCAGCAAAAGCTGGACGTTTGTCTTTTTTGCTCCAAACAGCGCCGAAAGTGAAAAAAGGTGCTTTTGAGGATAGACTTTTCAGGAAAGCAGATAGGGCCAAATTGTCTGGGGCATTTGAAGGGGTTCCAGGAGGCAGTGAGAAGCAGCATCACTTTTTCCCCCGCTGGCACCTTTGCTGTGGCAGCAAAAGCTGGACGTTTGTCTTTTTTGCTCCAAACAGCGCCGAAAGTGAAAAAAGGTGCTTTTGAGGATAGCGTGCGCAGGAAAGCAGAGAGGGCCAAATTGTCTGGGGCATTTGAAGGGGTTCCAGGAGGCAGTGAGAAGCAGCATCACTTTTCCCCGCTGGCACCTTTGCTGTGGCAGCAAAAGCTGGACGTTTGTCTTTTTTGCTCCAAACAGCGCCGAAAGTGAAAAAAAGGTGCTTTTGAGGATAGCGTGCGCAGGAAAGCAGAGAGGGCCAAATTGTCTGGGGCATTTGAAGGGGTTCCAGGAGGCAGTGAGAAGCAGCATCACTTTTCCCCGCTGCCACCTTTGCTGTGGCAGCAAAAGCTGGACGTTTGTCTTTTTTGCTCCAAACAGCGCCGAAAGTGAAAAAAGGTGCTTTTGAGGATAGACTTTTCAGGAAAGCAGATAGGGCCAAATTGTCTGGGGCATTTGAAGGGGTTCCAGGAGGCAGTGAGAAGCAGCATCACTTTTCCCCGCTGGCACCTTTGCTGTGGCAGCAAAAGCTGGACGTTTGTCTTTTTTGCTCCAAACAGCGCCGAAAGTGAAAAAAAGGTGCTTTTGAGGACAGACTTTTCAGGAAAGCAGAGAGGGCCAAATTGTCTGGGGCATTTGAAGGGGTTCCAGGAGGCAGTGAGAAGCAGCATCACTTTCCCCGCTGGCACCTTTGCTGTGGCAGCAAAAGCTGGACGTTTGTCTTATTTGCTCCAAACAGCGCCGAAAGTGAAAAAAGGTGCTTTTGAGGATAGACTTTTCAGGAAAGCAGAGAGGGCCAAATTGTCTGGGGCATTTGAAGGGGTTCCAGGAGGCAGTGAGGACCAGCATCACTTTTCCCCGCTGGCACCTTTGCTGTGGCAGCAAAAGCTGGACGTTTGTCTTCATTTCCTCCGGAGGGCGCCGAAAGTGAAAAAAGGTGCTTTTGAGGATAGCGTGCGCAGGAAAGCAGAGAGGCCAAATTGTCTGGGGCATTTGAAGGGGTTCCAGGAGGCAGTGAGGACCAGCATCACTTTCCCCGCTGGCACCTTTGCTGTGGCAGCAAAAGCTGGACGTTTGTCTTTTTTTGCTCCAAACAGCGCCGAAGTGAAAAAAGGTGCTTTGAGGATAGCGTGCGCAGGAAAGCAGAGAGGGCCAAATTGTCTGGGCATTTGAAGGGGTTCCAGGAGGCAGTGAGAAGCAGCATCACTTTTCCCCGCTGGCACCTTTGCTGTGGCAGCAAAAGCTGGACGTTTGTCTTTTTTGCTCCAAACAGCGCCGAAAGTGAAAAAAAGGTGCTTTTGAGGATAGAGTGCGCAGGAAAGCAGAGAGGGCCAAATTGTCTGGGGCATTTGAAGGGCTTCCAGGAGGCAGTGAGGACCAGCATCACTTTTCCCCGCTGGCACCTTTGCTGTGGCAGCAAAAGCTGGACGTTTGTCTTTTTTTGCTCCAAACAGCGCCGAAAGTGAAAAAAAGGTGCTTTTGAGGATAGCGTGCGCAGGAAAGCAGAGAGGGCCAAATTGTCTGGGGCATTTGAAGGGGTTCCAGGAGGCAGTGAGGACCAGCATCACTTTTCCCCGCTGGCACCTTTGCTGTGGCAGCAAAAGCTGGACGTTTGTCTTTTTTCCTCCGGAGGGCGCCGAAAGTGAAAAAAGGTGCTTTTGAGGATAGCGTGCGCAGGAAAGCAGAGAGGGCCAAATTGTCTGGGGCATTTGAAGGGGTTCCAGGAGGCAGTGAGGACCAGCATCACTTTTCCCCGCTGGCACCTTTGCTGTGGCAGCAAAAGCTGGACGTTTGTCTTTTTTGCTCCAAACAGCGCCAGAAAGTGAAAAAAGGTGCTTTTGAGGATAGCGTGCGCAGGAAAGCAGAGAGGGCCAAATTGTCTGGGGCATTTGAAGGGGTTCCAGGAGGCAGTGAGGACCAGCATCACTTTTCCCCGCTGGCACCTTTGCTGTGGCAGCAAAAGCTGGACGTTTGTCTTTTTTGCTCCAAACAGCGCCGAAAGTGAAAAAAGGTGCTTTTGAGGATAGCGTGCGCAGGAAAGCAGAGAGGGCCAAATTGTGTGGGGCATTTGAAGGGGTTCCAGGAGGCAGTGAGAAGCAGCATCACTTTTCCCCGCTGGCACCTTTGCTGTGGCAGCAAAAGCTGGAGTTTGTCTTTTTCCTCCGGAGGGCGCCGAAAGTGAAAAAAGGTGCTTTTGAGGATAGAGTGCGCAGGGAAAGCAGAGAGGGCCAAATTGTCTGGGGCATTTGAAGGGGTTCCAGGAGGCAGTGAGGACCAGCATCACTTTTCCCCGCTGGCACCTTTGCTGTGGCAGCAAAAGCTGGACGTTTGTCTTTTTGCTCCAAACAGCGCCGAAAGTGAAAAAAGGTGCATTTGAGGATAGCGTGCGCAGGAAAGCAGAGAGGGCCAAATTGTGTGGGGCATTTGAAGGGGTTCCAGGAGGCAGTGAGAAGCAGCATCACTTTTCCCCGCTGGCACCTTTGCTGTGGCAGCAAAAGCTGGACGTTTGTCTTTTTTGCTCCAAACAGCGCCGAAAGTGAAAAAAAGGTGCTTTTGAGGATAGCG
>NW_028127999.1:0-41360 GCF_965231255.1 Vanellus vanellus | reverse complement strand
CCTCTCTTTTACTCTCTTTTCCTCTCTTTCCCTCTCTTTCCCGCTCTTTCCCGCTCTTTCCCGCTCTTTCCCTCTCTTTCCCTCTCTTTCCCGCTCTTTCCCGCTCTTTCCCTCTCTTTCCCGCTCTTTCCCTCTCTTTGCCTCTCTTTCCCGTTCTTTCCCTCTCTTTCCCTCTCTTTCCCTCTCTTTCCCTCTCTTTCCCTCTCTTTCCCGCTCTTTCCCTCTCTTTCCCGCTCTTTCCCTCTCTTTCACTCTCTTTCCCTCTCTTTCCCGCTCTTTCCCGCTCTTTTCCGCTCTTTTCCGCTCTTTCCCTCTCTTTCCCGCTCTTTCCCGCTCTTTCCCGCTCTTTCCCGCTCTTTCCCTCTCTTTCCCGCTCTTTCCCGCTCTTTCACTTTCTTTCCCTCTCTTTCCCTCTCTTTCCCGCTCTTTCCCGCTCTTTCCAGCTCTTTCCCGCACTTTCCCGCTCTTTCCCGCTCTTTCCCTCTCTATACCTCTCTTTCCCGCTCTTTCCCGCTCTTTCCCGCTCTTTCCAGCTCTTTCCCTCTCTTTCCCGCTCTTTCCCTGTCTTTCCCTCTCTTTCCCTCTCTTTCCCGCTCTTTCCCGCTCTTTCCCGCTCTTTCCCTCTCTTTTCCGCTCTTTCCCTCTCTTTCCCTCTCTTTCCCGCTCTTACCCTCTCTTTCCCTGTCTTTCCCTCTCTTTCCCTCTCTTTCCCGCTCTTTCCCGCTATTTCCCTGTCTTTCCCGCTCTTTCCCACTCTTTCCCGCTCTTTCCCTCTCTTTCCCGCTCTTTCCCTCTCTTTCCCGCTCTTTCCCGCTCTTTCCCGCTCTTTCCCGCTCTTTCCCTATCTTTCCCGCTCTTTCCCTCTCTTTCCCTCTCTTTCCCGCTCTTTCCCTCTTTTCCCTGTCTTTCCCTGTCTTTCCCTCTCTATTTTCCTCTCTTTCCCGCTCTTTCCCTCTCTTTCCCGCTCTTTCCCGCTTCTTCCCGCTCTTTCCCGCTCTTTCACGCTCTTTCCCGCTCTTTCCCTCTCTTTCCCTCTCTTTCCCGCTCTTTCCCGCTCTTTCCCTCTCTTTCCCTCTCTTTCCCTCTCTTTCCCTCTCTTTCCCTCTCTTTCCCTCTTTTTCCCTCTCTTTCCCGCTCTTTCCCTCTCTTTCCCTCTCTTTCCCTCTCTTTCCCGCTCTTTTCCTCTCTTTCCCTCTCTTTCCCGCTCTTTCCCGCTCTTTCCCGCTCTTTCCCTCTCTTTCCCTCTCTTTCCCGCTCTTTCCCGCTCTTTCCCTCTCTTTCCCGCTCTTTCCCTCTCTTTGCCTCTCTTTCCCGTTCTTTCCCTCTCTTTCCCTCTCTTTCCCTCTCTTTCCCTCTCTTTCCCTCTCTTTCCCGCTCTTTCCCTCTCTTTCCCGCTCTTTCCCTCTCTTTCACTCTCTTTCCCTTTCTTTCCCGCTCTTTCCCGCTCTTTTCCGCTCTTTCCCTCTCTTTCCCGCTCTTTCCCTCTCTTTCCCGCTCTTTCCCGCTCTTTCCCGCTCTTTCCCGCTCTTTCCCTCTCTTTCCCTCTCTTTCCCGCTCTTTCCCGCTCTTTCCCTCTCTTTTCCTCTTATTCCCTCTCTTTCCCGCTCTTTCCCGCTCTTTCCCCTTCTTTCCCACTCTTTCCCTCTCTTTCCCTCTCTTTCCCGCTTTTTCCCTCTCTTTCCCTCTCTTTCCCTCTCTTTCCCGCTCTTTCCCGCTATTTCCCTCTCTTTCCTTCTCTTTCCCGCTCTTTCCCGCTCTTTCCCTCTCTTTCCCGCTCTTTCCCTCTCTTTCCCGCTCTTTCCCGCTCTTTCCCTCTCTTTCCCTCTCTTTCCCGCTCTTTCCTGCTCTTTCCCTCTCTTTCCCGCTCTTTCCCCTCTCTTTCCCTCTCTTTCCCGCTCTTTCCCTCTCTTTCCCGCTCTTTCCCTCTCTTTCCCGCTCTTTCCCGCTCTTTCCCGCTCTTTCACGCTCTTTCCCGCTCTTTCCCTCTCTTTCCCGCTCTTTCCCACTCTTTCCCTCTCTTTCCCTCTCTTTCCCGCTCTTTCCCACTCTTTCCCTCTCTTTCTCGCTCTTTCCCTCTCTTTCCCTCTCTTTCCCGCTCTTTCCCTCTCTTTCCCGATCTTTCCCTCTCTTTCCCGCTCTTTCCCGCTCTTTCCCGCTCTTTCCCGCTCTTTCCCGCTCTTTCCCTCTCTTTCCCGCTCTTTCCCACTCTTTCCCTCTCTTTCCCTCTCTTTCCCGCTCTTTCCCTCTCTTTCCCTCTCTTTCCCTCCCTTTCCCGCTCTTTCCCACTCTTTCCCTCTCTTTCACGCTCTTTCCCTCTCTTTCCCTCTCTTTCCCTCTCTTTCCCGCTCTTTCCCGCTCTTTCCCTCTCTTTCCCTCTTTTTACCGCTCTTTCCCTCTCTTTCCCTCTCTTTCCCACTCTTTCCCGCTCTTTCCCACTCTTTCCTGCTCTTTCCCGCTCTTTCCCTCTCTTTCCCTCTCTTTCCCTCTCTTTCCCTCTCTTTCCCGCTCTTTCCCGGTCTTTCCCGCTCTTTCCCGCTCTTTCCCTCTCTTTCCCACTCTTTCCCTCTCTTTCCCTCTCTTTCCCGCTCTTTCCCGCTCTTTCCCGCTCTTTCCATCTCTTTCCCGCTCTTTCCCGCTCTTTCCCTCTCTTTCCCTCTCTTTCCCGCTCTTTCCCTCTCTTTCCCTGTCTTTCCCTCTCTTTCCCTCTCTTTCCCTCTCTTTCCCGCTCTTTCCCTCTCTTTCCCGCTCTTTCCCGCTTATTCCCGCTCTTTCCCGCTCTTTCACGCTCTTTCCCGCTCTTTCCCTCTCTTTCCCTCTTATTCCCGCTCTTTCCCGCTCTTTCCCTCTCTTTCCCGCTCTTTCCCTCTCTTTCCCGCTCTTTCCCTCTCTTTCCCGCTCTTTATCGCTGTTTTCCTCTCTTTCCCTCTCTTTTACTCTCTTTTCCTCTCTTTCCCTCTCTTTCCCGCTCTTTCCCGCTCTTTCCCGCTCTTTCCCTCTCTTTCCCTCTCTTTCCCGCTCTTTCCCGCTCTTTCCCTCTCTTTCCCGCTCTTTCCCTCTCTTTGCCTCTCTTTCCCGTTCTTTCCCTCTCTTTCCCTCTCTTTCCCTCTCTTTCCCTCTCTTTCCCTCTCTTTCCCGCTCTTTCCCTCTCTTTCCCGCTCTTTCCCTCTCTTTCACTCTCTTTCCCTCTCTTTCCCGCTCTTTCCCGCTCTTTTCCGCTCTTTTCCGCTCTTTCCCTCTCTTTCCCGCTCTTTCCCGCTCTTTCCCGCTCTTTCCCGCTCTTTCCCTCTCTTTCCCGCTCTTTCCCGCTCTTTCACTTTCTTTCCCTCTCTTTCCCTCTCTTTCCCGCTCTTTCCCGCTCTTTCCAGCTCTTTCCCGCACTTTCCCGCTCTTTCCCGCTCTTTCCCTCTCTATACCTCTCTTTCCCGCTCTTTCCCGCTCTTTCCCGCTCTTTCCAGCTCTTTCCCTCTCTTTCCCGCTCTTTCCCTGTCTTTCCCTCTCTTTCCCTCTCTTTCCCGCTCTTTCCCGCTCTTTCCCGCTCTTTCCCTCTCTTTTCCGCTCTTTCCCTCTCTTTCCCTCTCTTTCCCGCTCTTACCCTCTCTTTCCCTGTCTTTCCCTCTCTTTCCCTCTCTTTCCCGCTCTTTCCCGCTATTTCCCTGTCTTTCCCGCTCTTTCCCGCTCTTTCCCGCTCTTTCCCTCTCTTTCCCGCTCTTTCCCTCTCTTTCCCGCTCTTTCCCGCTCTTTCCCGCTCTTTCCCGCTCTTTCCCTATCTTTCCCGCTCTTTCCCTCTCTTTCCCTCTCTTTCCCGCTCTTTCCCTCTCTTTCCCTGTCTTTCCCTGTCTTTCCCTCTCTATTTTCCTCTCTTTCCCGCTCTTTCCCTCTCTTTCCCGCTCTTTCCCGCTTCTTCCCGCTCTTTCCCGCTCTTTCACGCTCTTTCCCGCTCTTTCCCTCTCTTTCCCTCTCTTTCCCGCTCTTTCCCGCTCTTTCCCTCTCTTTCCCTCTCTTTCCCTCTCTTTCCCTCTCTTTCCCTCTCTTTCCCTCTTTTTCCCTCTCTTTCCCGCTCTTTCCCTCTCTTTCCCTCTCTTTCCCTCTCTTTCCCGCTCTTTTCCTCTCTTTCCCTCTCTTTCCCGCTCTTTCCCGCTCTTTCCCGCTCTTTCCCTCTCTTTCCCTCTCTTTCCCGCTCTTTCCCGCTCTTTCCCTCTCTTTCCCGCTCTTTCCCTCTCTTTGCCTCTCTTTCCCGTTCTTTCCCTCTCTTTCCCTCTCTTTCCCTCTCTTTCCCTCTCTTTCCCTCTCTTTCCCGCTCTTTCCCTCTCTTTCCCGCTCTTTCCCTCTCTTTCACTCTCTTTCCCTCTCTTTCCCGCTCTTTCCCGCTCTTTTCCGCTCTTTCCCTCTCTTTCCCGCTCTTTCCCTCTCTTTCCCGCTCTTTCCCGCTCTTTCCCGCTCTTTCCCGCTCTTTCCCTCTCTTTCCCTCTCTTTCCCGCTCTTTCCCGCTCTTTCCCTCTCTTTTCCTCTTATTCCCTCTCTTTCCCGCTCTTTCCCGCTCTTTCCCCTTCTTTCCCACTCTTTCCCTCTCTTTCCCTCTCTTTCCCGCTTTTTCCCTCTCTTTCCCTCTCTTTCCCTCTCTTTCCCGCTCTTTCCCGCTATTTCCCTCTCTTTCCTTCTCTTTCCCGCTCTTTCCCGCTCTTTCCCTCTCTTTCCCGCTCTTTCCCTCTCTTTCCCGCTCTTTCCCGCTCTTTCCCTCTCTTTCCCTCTCTTTCCCGCTCTTTCCTGCTCTTTCCCTCTCTTTCCCGCTCTTTCCCCTCTCTTTCCCTCTCTTTCCCGCTCTTTCCCTCTCTTTCCCGCTCTTTCCCTCTCTTTCCCGCTCTTTCCCGCTCTTTCCCGCTCTTTCACGCTCTTTCCCGCTCTTTCCCTCTCTTTCCCGCTCTTTCCCACTCTTTCCCTCTCTTTCCCTCTCTTTCCCGCTCTTTCCCACTCTTTCCCTCTCTTTCTCGCTCTTTCCCTCTCTTTCCCTCTCTTTCCCGCTCTTTCCCTCTCTTTCCCGATCTTTCCCTCTCTTTCCCGCTCTTTCCCGCTCTTTCCCGCTCTTTCCCGCTCTTTCCCGCTCTTTCCCTCTCTTTCCCGCTCTTTCCCACTCTTTCCCTCTCTTTCCCTCTCTTTCCCGCTCTTTCCCTCTCTTTCCCTCTCTTTCCCTCCCTTTCCCGCTCTTTCCCACTCTTTCCCTCTCTTTCACGCTCTTTCCCTCTCTTTCCCTCTCTTTCCCTCTCTTTCCCGCTCTTTCCCGCTCTTTCCCTCTCTTTCCCTCTTTTTACCGCTCTTTCCCTCTCTTTCCCTCTCTTTCCCACTCTTTCCCGCTCTTTCCCACTCTTTCCTGCTCTTTCCCGCTCTTTCCCTCTCTTTCCCGCTCTTTCCCTCTCTTTCCCTCTCTTTCCCGCTCTTTCCCGCTCTTTCCCGCTCTTTCCCGCTCTTTCCCTCTCTTTCCCACTCTTTCCCTCTCTTTCCCTCTCTTTCCCGCTCTTTCCCGCTCTTTCCCGCTCTTTTCCGCTATTTTCCGCTATTTCCCTCTCTTTCCCGCTCTTTCCCGCTCTTTCCCTCTCTTTCCCGCTCTTTCCCGATCTTTCCCTCTCTTTCCCGCTCTTTCCCGCTCTTTCCCTCTCTTTTCCGCTCTTTCCCTCTCTTTCCCCCTCTTTCCCTCTCTTTCCCGCTCTTTCCCGCTCTTTCCCGCTCTTTCCCTCTCTTTCCCTCTCTTTCCCTCTCTTTCCCTCTCTTTCCCGCTCTTTCCCTCTCTTTCCCGCTCTTTCCCTCTCTTTCCCTCTCTTTCCCTCTCTTTCCCGCTCTTTCCCGTTCTTTCCCGCTCTTTCCCGCTCTTTCCCTCTCTTTCCCGCTCTTTCCCTCTCTTTCCCTCTCTTTCCCGCTCTTTCCCTCTCTTTCCCGCTCTTTCCCGCTCTTTCACTTTCTTTCCCTCTCTTTCCCTCTCTTTCCCGCTCTTTCCCGCTCTTTCCCGCTCTTTCCCGCACTTTCCCGCTCTTTCCCGCTCTTTCCCTCTCTATACCTCTCTTTCCCGCTCTTTCCCGCTCTTTCCCGCTCTTTCCAGCTCTTTCCCTCTCTTTCCCGCTCTTTCCCTGTCTTTCCCTCTCTTTCCCTCTCTTTCCCGCTCTTTCCCGCTCTTTCCCGCTCTTTCCCTCTCTTTCCCGCTCTTTCCCGCTCTTTCCCGCTCTTTCCCTCTCTTTCCCATTCTTTCCCGCTCTTTCCCGCTCTTTCCCTCTCTTTCCCTCTCTTTCCCTCTCTTTCCCGCTCTTTCCCGCTTTTTCCCTCTCCTTCCCGCTCTTTCCCTCTCTTTCCCGCTCTTTCCCTCTCCTTCCCACTCTTTCCCGCTCTTTCCCGCTCTTTCCCGCTCTTTCCCTCTCTTTCCCTCTCTTTCCCGCTCTTTCCCGCTCTTACCCTCTCTTTCCCTGTCTTTCCCTCTCTTTCCCTCTCTTTCCCGCTCTTTCCCGCTATTTCCCTGTCTTTCCCGCTCTTTCCCGCTCTTTCCCGCTCTTTCCCTCTCTTTCCCGCTCTTTCCCTCTCTTTCCCGCTCTTTCCCGCTCTTTCCCGCTCTTTCCCTCTCTTTCCCTCTCTTTCCCGCTCTTTCCCTCTCTTTCCCGCTCTTTCCCGCTTATTCCCGCTCTTTCCCGCTCTTTCACGCTCTTTCCCGCTCTTTCCCTCTCTTTCCCTCTCTTTCCCGCTCTTTCCCTCTCTTTCTCGCTCTTTCCCGCTCTTTCCCTCTCTTTCCCTCTCTTTCCCGCTCTTTCCCGCTCTTACCCTCTCTTTCCCTGTCTTTCCCTCTCTTTCCCTCTCTTTCCCGCTCTTTCCCGCTATTTCCCTGTCTTTCCCGCTCTTTCCCGCTCTTTCCTGCTCTTTCCCTCTCTTTCCCGCTCTTTCCCTCTCTTTCCCGCTCTTTCCCGCTCTTTCCCGCTCTTTCCCACTCTTTCCCTATCTTTCCCGCTCTTTCCCTCTCTTTCCCTCTCTTTCCCGCTCTTTCCCTCTCTTTCCCTGTCTTTCCCTGTCTTTCCCTCTCTTTCCCTCTCTTTCCCGCTCTTTCCCTCTCTTTCCCGCTCTTTCCCGCTCTTTCCCGCTCTTTCCCACTCTTTCCCTATCTTTCCCGCTCTTTCCCTCTCTTTCCCTCTCTTTCCCGCTCTTTCCCTCTCTTTCCCTGTCTTTCCCTGTCTTTCCCGCTCTTTCACGCTCTTTCCCGCTCTTTCCCTCTCTTTCCCTCTCTTTCCCGCTCTTTCCCGCTCTTTCCCTCTCTTTCCCTCTCTTTCCCTCTCTTTCCCTCTTTTTCCCTCTCTTTCCCGCTCTTTCCCTCTCTTTCCCTCTCTTTCCCTCTCTTTCCCGCTCTTTCCCGCTCTTTCCCTCTCTTTCCCTCTCTTTCCCGCTCTTTCCCTCTCTTTCCCGCTCTTTCCCTCTCTTTGCCTCTCTTTCCCGTTCTTTCCCTCTCTTTCCCTCTCTTTCCCTCTCTTTCCCTCTCTTTCCCTCTCTTTCCCTCTCTTTCCCGCTCTTTCCCGCTCTTTCCCTCTCTTTCACTCTCTTTCCCTCTCTTTCCCGCTCTTTCCCGCTCTTTTCCGCTCTTTTCCGCTCTTTCCCTCTCTTTCCCGCTCTTTCCCTCTCTTTCCCGCTCTTTCCCGCTCTTTCCCGCTCTTTCCCGCTCTTTCCCGCTCTTTCCCTCTCTTTTCCTCTTATTCCCTCTCTTTCCCGCTCTTTCCCGCTCTTTCCCCTTCTTTCCCACTCTTTCCCTCTCTTTCCCTCTCTTTCCCGCTTTTTCCCTCTCTTTCCCTCTCTTTCCCTCTCTTTCCCGCTCTTTCCCGCTATTTCCCTCTCTTTCCTTCTCTTTCCCGCTCTTTCCCGCTCTTTCCCTCTCTTTCCCGCTCTTTCCCTCTCTTTCCCGCTCTTTCCCGCTCTTTCCCTCTCTTTCCCTCTCTTTCCCGCTCTTTCCTGCTCCTTCCCTCTCTTTCCCGCTCTTTCCCCTCTCTTTCCCTCTCTTTCCCGCTCTTTCCCTCTCTTTCCCGCTCTTTCCCTCTCTTTCCCGATCTTTCCCTCTCTTTCCCGCTCTTTCCCGCTCTTTCCCGCTCTTTCACGCTCTTTCCCGCTCTTTCCCTCTCTTTCCCGCTCTTTCCCACTCTTTCCCTCTCTTTCCCTCTCTTTCCCGCTCTTTCCCACTCTTTCCCTCTCTTTCTCGCTCTTTCCCTCTCTTTCCCTCTCTTTCCCGCTCTTTCCCTCTCTTTCCCGATCTTTCCCTCTCTTTCCCGCTCTTTCCCGCTCTTTCCCGCTCTTTCCCGCTCTTTCCCGCTCTTTCCCTCTCTTTCCCGCTCTTTCCCACTCTTTCCCTCTCTTTCCCTCTCTTTCCCGCTCTTTCCCTCTCTTTCCCTCTCTTTCCCGCTCTTTCCCACTCTTTCCCTCTCTTTCACGCTCTTTCCCTCTCTTTCCCTCTCTTTCCCTCTCTTTCCCGCTCTTTCCCGCTCTTTCCCGCTCTTTTCCGCTCTTTCCCGCTCTTTCCCTCTCTTTCCCTCTCTTTCCCTCTCTTTCCCTCTCTTTCCCGCTCTTTCCCGCTCTTTCCCGCTCTTTCCCTCTCTTTCCCTCTCTTTCCCGCTCTTTCCCGCTCTTTCCCGCTCTTTTCCGCTCTTTTCCGCTATTTCCCTCTCTTTCCCGCTCTTTCCCTCTCTTTCCCGCTCTTTCCCTCTCTTTCCCTCTCTTTCCCGCTCTTTCCCGCTCTTTCCCGCTCTTTTCCGCTCTTTCCCGCTCTTTCCCTCTCTTTTCCGCTCTTTCCCTCTCTTTCCCCCTCTTTCCCTCTCTTTCCCGCTCTTTCCCGCTCTTTCCCGCTCTTTCCCTCTCTTTCCCTCTCTTTCCCTCTCTTTCCCTCTCTTTCCCGCTCTTTCCCTCTCTTTCCCGCTCTTTCCCTCTCTTTCCCTCTCTTTCCCTCTCTTTCCCGCTCTTTCCCGTTCTTTCCCGCTCTTTCCCGCTCTTTCCCTCTCTTTCCCGCTCTTTCCCTCTCTTTCCCTCTCTTTCCCGCTCTTTCCCTCTCTTTCCCGCTCTTTCCCGCTCTTTCCCTCTCTTTCCCTCTCTTTCCCTCTCTTTCCCACTCTTTCCCTCTCTTTCCCTCTCTTTCCCGCTCTTTCCCACTCTTTCCCTCTCTTTCTCGCTCTTTCCCTCTCTTTCCCTCTCTTTCCCGCTCTTTCCCTCTCTTTCCCGATCTTTCCCTCTCTTTCCCGCTCTTTCCCGCTCTTTCCCGCTCTTTCCCGCTCTTTCCCGCTCTTTCCCTCTCTTTCCCGCTCTTTCCCACTCTTTCCCTCTCTTTCCCTCTCTTTCCCGCTCTTTCCCTCTCTTTCCCTCTCTTTCCCGCTCTTTCCCACTCTTTCCCTCTCTTTCACGCTCTTTCCCTCTCTTTCCCTCTCTTTCCCTCTCTTTCCCGCTCTTTCCCGCTCTTTCCCGCTCTTTTCCGCTCTTTCCCGCTCTTTCCCTCTCTTTCCCTCTCTTTCCCTCTCTTTCCCTCTCTTTCCCGCTCTTTCCCGCTCTTTCCCGCTCTTTCCCGCTCTTTCCCTCTCTTTCCCACTCTTTCCCTCTCTTTCCCTCTCTTTCCCGCTCTTTCCCGCTCTTTCCCGCTCTTTTCCGCTCTTTTCCGCTATTTCCCTCTCTTTCCCGCTCTTTCCCTCTCTTTCCCTCTCTTTCCCGCTCTTTCCCGCTCTTTCCCGCTCTTTTCCGCTCTTTCCCGCTCTTTCCCTCTCTTTTCCGCTCTTTCCCTCTCTTTCCCCCTCTTTCCCTCTCTTTCCCGCTCTTTCCCGCTCTTTCCCGCTCTTTCCCTCTCTTTCCCTCTCTTTCCCTCTCTTTCCCTCTCTTTCCCGCTCTTTCCCTCTCTTTCCCGCTCTTTCCCTCTCTTTCCCTCTCTTTCCCTCTCTTTCCCGCTCTTTCCCGTTCTTTCCCGCTCTTTCCCGCTCTTTCCCTCTCTTTCCCGCTCTTTCCCTCTCTTTCCCTCTCTTTCCCGCTCTTTCCCTCTCTTTCCCGCTCTTTCCCGCTCTTTCACTTTCTTTCCCTCTCTTTCCCTCTCTTTCCCGCTCTTTCCCGCTCTTTCCCGCTCTTTCCCGCACTTTCCCGCTCTTTCCATCTCTTTCCCTCTCTATACCTCTCTTTCCCGCTCTTTCCCGCTCTTTCCCGCTCTTTCCAGCTCTTTCCCTCTCTTTCCCGCTCTTTCCCTGTCTTTCCCTCTCTTTCCCTCTCTTTCCCGCTCTTTCCCGCTCTTTCCCGCTCTTTCCCTCTCTTTCCCGCTCTTTCCCGCTCTTTCCCGCTCTTTCCCTCTCTTTCCCATTCTTTCCCGCTCTTTCCCGCTCTTTCCCTCTCTTTCCCTCTCTTTCCCTCTCTTTCCCGCTCTTTCCCGCTTTTTCCCTCTCCTTCCCGCTCTTTCCCTCTCTTTCCCGCTCTTTCCCTCTCCTTCCCACTCTTTCCCGCTCTTTCCCGCTCTTTCCCGCTCTTTCCCTCTCTTTCCCGCTCTTTCCCGCTCTTTCCCGCTCTTACCCTCTCTTTCCCTGTCTTTCCCTCTCTTTCCCTCTCTTTTCCGCTCTTTTCCGCTATTTCCCTGTCTTTCCCGCTCTTTCCCGCTCTTTCCCGCTCTTTCCCTCTCTTTCCCGCTCTTTCCCTCTCTTTCCCGCTCTTTCCCGCTCTTTCCCGCTCTTTCACGCTCTTTCCCGCTCTTTCCCTCTCTTTCCCTCTCTTTCCCGCTCTTTCCCTCTCTTTCTCGCTCTTTCCCGCTCTTTCCCTCTCTTTCCCTCTCTTTCCCGCTCTTTCCCGCTCTTTCCCTCTCTTTCCCTGTCTTTCCCTCTCTTTCCCTCTCTTTCCCGCTCTTTCCCGCTCTTTCCCTCTCTTTCCCGCTCTTTCCCGCTCTTTCCCGCTCTTTCCCTCTCTTTCCCGCTCTTTCCCTCTCTTTCCCGCTCTTTCCCGCTCTTTCCCGCTCTTTCCCACTCTTTCCCTCTCTTTCCCGCTCTTTCCCTCTCTTTCCCTCTCTTTCCCGCTCTTTCCCTCTCTTTCCCTGTCTTTCCCTGTCTTTCCCTCTCTTTCCCTCTCTTTCCCGCTCTTTCCCTCTCTTTCCCGCTCTTTCCCGCTTATTCCCGCTCTTTCCCGCTCTTTCACGCTCTTTCCCGCTCTTTCCCTCTCTTTCCCTCTCTTTCCCGCTCTTTCCCGCTCTTTCCCTCTCTTCCCTCTCTTTCCCTCTCTTTCCCTCTCTTTCCCTCTCTTTCCCGCTCTTTCCCTCTCTTTCCCTCTCTTTCCCTCTCTTTCCCTCTCTTTTCCTCTCTTTCCCTCTCTTTCCCGCTCTTTCCCGCTCTTTCCCGCTCTTTCCCTCTCTTTCCCTCTCTTTCCCGCTCTTTCCCGCTCTTTCCCTCTCTTTCCCGCTCTTTCCCTCTCTTTGCCTCTCTTTCCCGTTCTTTCCCTCTCTTTCCCTCTCTTTCCCTCTCTTTCCCTCTCTTTCCCTCTCTTTCCCGCTCTTTCCCTCTCTTTCCCGCTCTTTCCCTCTCTTTCACTCTCTTTCCCTCTCTTTCCCGCTCTTTCCCGCTCTTTTCCGCTCTTTTCCGCTCTTTCCCTCTCTTTCCCGCTCTTTCCCTCTCTTTCCCGCTCTTTCCCGCTCTTTCCCGCTCTTTCCCGCTCTTTCCCTCTCTTTCCCTCTCTTTCCCGCTCTTTCCCGCTCTTTCCCTCTCTTTTCCTCTTATTCCCTCTCTTTCCCGCTCTTTCCCGCTCTTTCCCCTTCTTTCCCACTCTTTCCCTCTCTTTCCCTCTCTTTCCCGCTTTTTCCCTCTCTTTCCCTCTCTTTCCCTCTTATTCCCGCTCTTTCCCGCTATTTCCCTCTCTTTCCTTATCTTTCCCGGACTTTCCCGCTCTTTCCCTCTCTTTCCCGCTCTTTCCCTCTCTTTCCCGCTCTTTCCCGCTCTTTCCCTCTCTTTCCCTCTCTTTCCCGCTCTTTCCCGCTCTTTCCCTCTCTTTCCCGCTCTTTCCCCTCTCTTTCCCGCTCTTTCCCGCTCTTTCCCTCTCTTTCCCGCTCTTTCCCTCTCTTTCCCGATCTTTCCCTCTCTTTCCCGCTCTTTCCCGCTCTTTCCCGCTCTTTCACGCTCTTTCCCGCTCTTTCCCTCTCTTTCCCGCTCTTTCCCACTCTTTCCCTCTCTTTCCCTCTCTTTCCCGCTCTTTCCCTCTCTTTCCCTCTCTTTCCCGCTCTTTCCCGCTCTTTCCCACTCTTTCCCTCTCTTTCTCGCTCTTTCCCTCTCTTTCCCTCTCTTTCCCGCTCTTTCCCTCTCTTTCCCGATCTTTCCCTCTCTTTCCCGCTCTTTCCCTCTCTTTCCCTCTCTTTCCCGCTCTTTCCCGCTCTTACCCTCTCTTTCCCTGTCTTTCCCTCTCTTTCCCTCTCTTTCCCGCTCTTTCCCGCTATTTCCCTGTCTTTCCCGCTCTTTCCCGCTCTTTCCCGCTCTTTCCCTCTCTTTCCCGCTCTTTCCCTCTCTTTCCCGCTCTTTCCCGCTCTTTCCCGCTCTTTCCCTCTCTTTCCCTCTCTTTCCCGCTCTTTCCCTCTCTTTCCCGCTCTTTCCCGCTTATTCCCGCTCTTTCCCGCTCTTTCACGCTCTTTCCCGCTCTTTCCCTCTCTTTCCCTCTCTTTCCCGCTCTTTCCCTCTCTTTCCCGCTCTTTCCCGCTCTTTCCCTCTCTTTCCCTCTCTTTCCCGCTCTTTCCCGCTCTTACCCTCTCTTTCCCTGTCTTTCCCTCTCTTTCCCTCTCTTTCCCGCTCTTTCCCGCTATTTCCCTGTCTTTCCCGCTCTTTCCCGCTCTTTCCTGCTCTTTCCCTCTCTTTCCCGCTCTTTCCCTCTCTTTCCCGCTCTTTCCCGCTCTTTCCCGCTCTTTCCCACTCTTTCCCTATCTTTCCCGCTCTTTCCCTCTCTTTCCCTCTCTTTCCCGCTCTTTCCCTCTCTTTCCCTGTCTTTCCCTGTCTTTCCCTCTCTTTCCCTCTCTTTCCCGCTCTTTCCCTCTCTTTCCCGCTCTTTCCCGCTTATTCCCGCTCTTTCCCGCTCTTTCACGCTCTTTCCCGCTCTTTCCCTCTCTTTCCCTCTCTTTCCCGCTCTTTCCCGCTCTTTCCCTCTCTTTCCCTCTCTTTCCCTCTCTTTCCCTCTTTTTCCCTCTCTTTCCCGCTCTTTCCCTCTCTTTCCCTCTCTTTCCCTCTCTTTCCCGCTCTTTCCCGCTCTTTCCCTCTCTTTCCCTCTCTTTCCCGCTCTTTCCCACTCTTTCCCGCTCTTTCCCTCTCTTTGCCTCTCTTTCCCGTTCTTTCCCTCTCTTTCCCTCTCTTTCCCTCTCTTTCCCTCTCTTTCCCTCTCTTTCCCGCTCTTTCCCGCTCTTTCCCGCTCTTTCACTCTCTTTCCCTCTCTTTCCCGCTCTTTCCCGCTCTTTTCCGCTCTTTTCCGCTCTTTCCCTCTCTTTCCCGCTCTTTCCCTCTCTTTCCCGCTCTTTCCCGCTCTTTCCCGCTCTTTCCCGCTCTTTCCCGCTCTTTCCCTCTCTTTTCCTCTTATTCCCTCTCTTTCCCGCTCTTTCCCGCTCTTTCCCCTTCTTTCCCACTCTTTCCCTCTCTTTCCCTCTCTTTCCCGCTTTTTCCCTCTCTTTCCCTCTCTTTCCCTCTCTTTCCCGCTCTTTCCCGCTATTTCCCTCTCTTTCCTTCTCTTTCCCGCTCTTTCCCGCTCTTTCCCTCTCTTTCCCGCTCTTTCCCTCTCTTTCCCGCTCTTTCCCGCTCTTTCCCTCTCTTTCCCTCTCTTTCCCGCTCTTTCCTGCTCCTTCCCTCTCTTTCCCGCTCTTTCCCCTCTCTTTCCCTCTCTTTCCCGCTCTTTCCCTCTCTTTCCCGCTCTTTCCCTCTCTTTCCCGATCTTTCCCTCTCTTTCCCGCTCTTTCCCGCTCTTTCCCGCTCTTTCACGCTCTTTCCCGCTCTTTCCCTCTCTTTCCCGCTCTTTCCCACTCTTTCCCTCTCTTTCCCTCTCTTTCCCGCTCTTTCCCACTCTTTCCCTCTCTTTCTCGCTCTTTCCCTCTCTTTCCCTCTCTTTCCCGCTCTTTCCCTCTCTTTCCCGATCTTTCCCTCTCTTTCCCGCTCTTTCCCGCTCTTTCCCGCTCTTTCCCGCTCTTTCCCGCTCTTTCCCTCTCTTTCCCGCTCTTTCCCACTCTTTCCCTCTCTTTCCCTCTCTTTCCCGCTCTTTCCCTCTCTTTCCCTCTCTTTCCCTCTCTTTCCCGCTCTTTCCCACTCTTTCCCTCTCTTTCACGCTCTTTCCCTCTCTTTCCCTCTCTTTCCCTCTCTTTCCCGCTCTTTCCCGCTCTTTCCCTCTCTTTCCCTCTTTTTACCGCTCTTTCCCTCACTTTCCCTCTCTTTCCCGCTCTTTCCCGCTCTTTCCCACTCTTTCCTGCTCTTTCCCGCTCTTTCCCTCTCTTTCCCTCTCTTTCCCTCTCTTTCCCTCTCTTTCCCGCTCTTTCCCGCTCTTTCCCGCTCTTTCCCGCTCTTTCCCTCTCTTTCCCACTCTTTCCCTCTCTTTCCCTCTCTTTCCCGCTCTTTCCCGCTCTTTCCCGCTCTTTTCCGCTCTTTTCCGCTATTTCCCTCTCTTTCCCGCTCTTTCCCTCTCTTTCCCTCTCTTTCCCGCTCTTTCCCGCTCTTTCCCGCTCTTTTCCGCTCTTTCCCGCTCTTTCCTTCCCTCCCTTTCCGCTCTTTCCCTCTCTTTCCCCCTCTTTCCCTCTCTTTCCCGCTCTTTCCCGCTCTTTCCCGCTCTTTCCCTCTCTTTCCCTCTCTTTCCCTCTCTTTCCCTCTCTTTCCCGCTCTTTCCCTCTCTTTCCCGCTCTTTCCCTCTCTTTCCCTCTCTTTCCCTCTCTTTCCCGCTCTTTCCCGTTCTTTCCCGCTCTTTCCCGCTCTTTCCCTCTCTTTCCCGCTCTTTCCCTCTCTTTCCCTCTCTTTCCCGCTCTTTCCCTCTCTTTCCCGCTCTTTCCCGCTCTTTCACTTTCTTTCCCTCTCTTTCCCTCTCTTTCCCGCTCTTTCCCGCTCTTTCCCGCACTTTCCCGCTCTTTCCCGCTCTTTCCCTCTCTATACCTCTCTTTCCCGCTCTTTCCCGCTCTTTCCCGCTCTTTCCAGCTCTTTCCCTCTCTTTCCCGCTCTTTCCCTGTCTTTCCCTCTCTTTCCCTCTCTTTCCCGCTCTTTCCCGCTCTTTCCCGCTCTTTCCCTCTCTTTCCCGCTCTTTCCCGCTCTTTCCCGCTCTTTCCCTCTCTTTCCCATTCTTTCCCGCTCTTTCCCGCTCTTTCCCTCTCTTTCCCTCTCTTTCCCTCTCTTTCCCGCTCTTTCCCGCTTTTTCCCTCTCCTTCCCGCTCTTTCCCTCTCTTTCCCGCTCTTTCCCTCTCCTTCCCACTCTTTCCCGCTCTTTCCCGCTCTTTCCCGCTCTTTCCCTCTCTTTCCCGCTCTTTCCCGCTCTTTCCCGCTCTTACCCTCTCTTTCCCTGTCTTTCCCTCTCTTTCCCTCTCTTTTCCGCTCTTTTCCGCTATTTCCCTGTCTTTCCCGCTCTTTCCCGCTCTTTCCCGCTCTTTCCCTCTCTTTCCCGCTCTTTCCCTCTCTTTCCCGCTCTTTCCCGCTCTTTCCCGCTCTTTCACGCTCTTTCCCGCTCTTTCCCTCTCTTTCCCTCTCTTTCCCGCTCTTTCCCTCTCTTTCTCGCTCTTTCCCGCTCTTTCCCTCTCTTTCCCTCTCTTTCCCGCTCTTTCCCGCTCTTTCCCTCTCTTTCCCTGTCTTTCCCTCTCTTTCCCTCTCTTTCCCGCTCTTTCCCGCTCTTTCCCTGTCTTTCCCGCTCTTTCCCGCTCTTTCCCGCTCTTTCCCTCTCTTTCCCGCTCTTTCCCTCTCTTTCCCGCTCTTTCCCGCTCTTTCCCGCTCTTTCCCACTCTTTCCCTCTCTTTCCCGCTCTTTCCCTCTCTTTCCCTCTCTTTCCCGCTCTTTCCCTCTCTTTCCCTGTCTTTCCCTGTCTTTCCCTCTCTTTCCCTCTCTTTCCCGCTCTTTCCCTCTCTTTCCCGCTCTTTCCCGCTTATTCCCGCTCTTTCCCGCTCTTTCACGCTCTTTCCCGCTCTTTCCCTCTCTTTCCCTCTCTTTCCCGCTCTTTCCCGCTCTTTCCCTCTCTTTCCCTCTCTTTCCCTCTCTTTCCCTCTCTTTCCCTCTCTTTCCCGCTCTTTCCCTCTCTTTCCCTCTCTTTCCCTCTCTTTCCCTCTCTTTTCCTCTCTTTCCCTCTCTTTCCCGCTCTTTCCCGCTCTTTCCCGCTCTTTCCCTCTCTTTCCCTCTCTTTCCCGCTCTTTCCCGCTCTTTCCCTCTCTTTCCCGCTCTTTCCCTCTCTTTGCCTCTCTTTCCCGTTCTTTCCCTCTCTTTCCCTCTCTTTCCCTCTCTTTCCCTCTCTTTCCCTCTCTTTCCCGCTCTTTCCCTCTCTTTCCCGCTCTTTCCCTCTCTTTCACTCTCTTTCCCTCTCTTTCCCGCTCTTTCCCGCTCTTTTCCGCTCTTTTCCGCTCTTTCCCTCTCTTTCCCGCTCTTTCCCTCTCTTTCCCGCTCTTTCCCGCTCTTTCCCGCTCTTTCCCGCTCTTTCCCTCTCTTTCCCTCTCTTTCCCGCTCTTTCCCGCTCTTTCCCTCTCTTTTCCTCTTATTCCCTCTCTTTCCCGCTCTTTCCCGCTCTTTCCCCTTCTTTCCCACTCTTTCCCTCTCTTTCCCTCTCTTTCCCGCTTTTTCCCTCTCTTTCCCTCTCTTTCCCTCTCTTTCCCGCTCTTTCCCGCTATTTCCCTCTCTTTCCTTATCTTTCCCGGACTTTCCCGCTCTTTCCCTCTCTTTCCCGCTCTTTCCCTCTCTTTCCCGCTCTTTCCCGCTCTTTCCCTCTCTTTCCCTCTCTTTCCCGCTCTTTCCCGCTCTTTCCCTCTCTTTCCCGCTCTTTCCCCTCTCTTTCCCGCTCTTTCCCGCTCTTTCCCTCTCTTTCCCGCTCTTTCCCTCTCTTTCCCGATCTTTCCCTCTCTTTCCCGCTCTTTCCCGCTCTTTCCCGCTCTTTCACGCTCTTTCCCGCTCTTTCCCTCTCTTTCCCGCTCTTTCCCGCTCTTTCCCTCTCTTTCCCTCTCTTTCCCGCTCTTTCCCTCTCTTTCCCTCTCTTTCCCTCTCTTTCCCGCTCTTTCCCACTCTTTCCCTCTCTTTCTCGCTCTTTCCCTCTCTTTCCCTCTCTTTCCCGCTCTTTCCCTCTCTTTCCCGATCTTTCCCTCTCTTTCCCGCTCTTTCCCGCTCTTTCCCGCTCTTTCCCGCTCTTTCCCTCTCTTTCCCGCTCTTTCCCACTCTTTCCCTCTCTTTCCCTCTCTTTCCCGCTCTTTCCCTCTCTTTCCCTCTCTTTCCCTCTCTTTCCCGCTCTTTCCCACTCTTTCCCTCTCTTTCACGCTCTTTCCCTCTCTTTCCCTCTCTTTCCCTCTCTCTCCTGCTCTTTCCCGCTCTTTCCCTCTCTTTCCCGCTCTTTCCCGCTTATTCCCGCTCTTTCTCGCTTTTTCACGCTCTTTCCCGCTCTTTCCCTCTCTTTCCCTCTCTTTCCCGCTCTTTCCCTCTCTTTCTCGCTCTTTCCCGCTCTTTCCCTCTCTTTCCCTCTCTTTCCCGCTCTTTCCCGCTCTTTCCCTCTCTTTCCCTGTCTTTCCCTCTCTTTCCCTCTCTTTCCCGCTCTTTCCCGCTCTTTCCCTGTCTTTCCCGCTCTTTCCCGCTCTTTCCCGCTCTTTCCCTCTCTTTCCCTCTCTTTCCCTCTCTTTCCCGCTCTTTCCCGCTCTTTCCCGCTCTTTCCATCTCTTTCCCGCTCTTTCCCGCTCTTTCCCTCTCTTTCCCTCTCTTTCCCGCTCTTTCCCTCTCTTTCCCTGTCTTTCCCTCTCTTTCCCTCTCTTTCCCTCTCTTTCCCGCTCTTTCCCTCTCTTTCCCGCTCTTTCCCGCTTATTCCCGCTCTTTCCCGCTCTTTCACGCTCTTTCCCGCTCTTTCCCTCTCTTTCCCTCTCTTTCCCGCTCTTTCCCGCTCTTTCCCTCTCTTTCCCGCTCTTTCCCTCTCTGTCCCGCTCTTTCCCTCTCTTTCCCGCTCTTTCCCGCTGTTTTCCTCTCTTTCCCTCTCTTTCCCTCTCTTTTCCTCTCTTTCCCTCTCTTTCCCGCTCTTTCCCGCTCTTTCCCGCTCTTTCCCTCTCTTTCCCTCTCTTTCCCGCTCTTTCCCGCTCTTTCCCTCTCTTTCCCGCTCTTTCCCTCTCTTTGCCTCTCTTTCCCGTTCTTTCCCTCTCTTTCCCTCTCTTTCCCTCTCTTTCCCTCTCTTTCCCTCTCTTTCCCGCTCTTTCCCTCTCTTTCCCGCTCTTTCCCTCTCTTTCACTCTCTTTCCCTCTCTTTCCCGCTCTTTCCCGCTCTTTTCCTCTCTTTTCCGCTCTTTCCCTCTCTTTCCCGCTCTTTCCCTCTCTTTCCCGCTCTTTCCCGCTCTTTCCCGCTCTTTCCCGCTCTTTCCCTCTCTTTCCCGCTCTTTCCCGCTCTTTCACTTTCTTTCCCTCTCTTTCCCTCTCTTTCCCGCTCTTTCCCGCTCTTTCCAGCTCTTTCCCGCACTTTCCCGCTCTTTCCCGCTCTTTCCCTCTCTATACCTCTCTTTCCCGCTCTTTCCCGCTCTTTCCCGCTCTTTCCAGCTCTTTCCCTCTCTTTCCCGCTCTTTCCCTGTCTTTCCCTCTCTTTCCCTCTCTTTCCCGCTCTTTCCCGCTCTTTCCCGCTCTTTCCCTCTCTTTTCCGCTCTTTCCCTCTCTTTCCCTCTCTTTCCCGCTCTTACCCTCTCTTTCCCTGTCTTTCCCTCTCTTTCCCTCTCTTTCCCGCTCTTTCCCGCTATTTCCCTCTCTTTCCCGCTCTTTCCCGCTCTTTCCCGCTCTTTCCCTCTCTTTCCCGCTCTTTCCCTCTCTTTCCCGCTCTTTCCCGCTCTTTCCCGCTCTTTCCCACTCTTTCCCTATCTTTCCCGCTCTTTCCCGCTTATTCCCGCTCTTTCCCGCTCTTTCACGCTCTTTCCCGCTCTTTCCCTCTCTTTCCCTCTCTTTCCCGCTCTTTCCCGCTCTTTCCCTCTCTTTCCCGCTCTTTCCCTCTCTTTCCCTCTCTTTCCCTCTCTTTCCCGCTCTTTCCCACTCTTTCCCTCTCTTTCACGCTCTTTCCCTCTCTTTCCCTCTCTTTCCCTCTCTCTCCTGCTCTTTCCCGCTCTTTCCCTCTCTTTCCCGCTCTTTCCCGCTTATTCCCGCTCTTTCTCGCTTTTTCACGCTCTTTCCCGCTCTTTCCCTCTCTTTCCCTCTCTTTCCCGCTCTTTCCCTCTCTTTCTCGCTCTTTCCCGCTCTTTCCCTCTCTTTCCCTCTCTTTCCCGCTCTTTCCCGCTCTTTCCCTCTCTTTCCCTGTCTTTCCCTCTCTTTCCCTCTCTTTCCCGCTCTTTCCCGCTCTTTCCCTGTCTTTCCCGCTCTTTCCCGCTCTTTCCCGCTCTTTCCCTCTCTTTCCCTCTCTTTCCCTCTCTTTCCCGCTCTTTCCCGCTCTTTCCCGCTCTTTCCATCTCTTTCCCGCTCTTTCCCGCTCTTTCCCTCTCTTTCCCTCTCTTTCCCGCTCTTTCTTTCTCTTTCCCTGTCTTTCCCTCTCTTTCCCTCTCTTTCCCTCTCTTTCCCGCTCTTTCCCTCTCTTTCCCGCTCTTTCCCGCTTATTCCCGCTCTTTCCCGCTCTTTCACGCTCTTTCCCGCTCTTTCCCTCTCTTTCCCTCTCTGTCCCGCTCTTTCCCTCTCTTTCCCGCTCTTTCCCGCTGTTTTCCTCTCTTTCCCTCTCTTTCCCTCTCTTTTCCTCTCTTTCCCTCTCTTTCCCGCTCTTTCCCGCTCTTTCCCGCTCTTTCCCTCTCTTTCCCTCTCTTTCCCGCTCTTTCCCGCTCTTTCCCTCTCTTTCCCGCTCTTTCCCTCTCTTTGCCTCTCTTTCCCGTTCTTTCCCTCTCTTTCCCTCTCTTTCCCTCTCTTTCCCTCTCTTTCCCTCTCTTTCCCGCTCTTTCCCTCTCTTTCCCGCTCTTTCCCTCTCTTTCACTCTCTTTCCCTCTCTTTCCCGCTCTTTCCCGCTCTTTTCCTCTCTTTTCCGCTCTTTCCCTCTCTTTCCCGCTCTTTCCCTCTCTTTCCCGCTCTTTCCCGCTCTTTCCCGCTCTTTCCCGCTCTTTCCCTCTCTTTCCCGCTCTTTCCCGCTCTTTCACTTTCTTTCCCTCTCTTTCCCTCTCTTTCCCGCTCTTTCCCGCTCTTTCCAGCTCTTTCCCGCACTTTCCCGCTCTTTCCCGCTCTTTCCCTCTCTATACCTCTCTTTCCCTCTCTTTCCCGCTCTTTCCCGCTTATTCCCGCTCTTTCCCGCTCTTTCACGCTCTTTCCCTCTCTTTCCCGCTCTTTCCCTCTCTGTCCCGCTCTTTCCCTCTCTTTCCCGCTCTTTCCCGCTGTTTTCCTCTCTTTCCCTCTCTTTCCCTCTCTTTTCCTCTCTTTCCCTCTCTTTCCCGCTCTTTCCCGCTCTTTCCCGCTCTTTCCCTCTCTTTCCCTCTCTTTCCCGCTCTTTCCCGCTCTTTCCCTCTCTTTCCCGCTCTTTCCCTCTCTTTGCCTCTCTTTCCCGTTCTTTCCCTCTCTTTCCCTCTCTTTCCCTCTCTTTCCCTCTCTTTCCCTCTCTTTCCCGCTCTTTCCCTCTCTTTCCCGCTCTTTCCCTCTCTTTCACTCTCTTTCCCTCTCTTTCCCGCTCTTTCCCGCTCTTTTCCTCTCTTTTCCGCTCTTTCCCTCTCTTTCCCGCTCTTTCCCTCTCTTTCCCGCTCTTTCCCGCTCTTTCCCGCTCTTTCCCGCTCTTTCCCTCTCTTTCCCGCTCTTTCCCGCTCTTTCACTTTCTTTCCCTCTCTTTCCCTCTCTTTCCCGCTCTTTCCCGCTCTTTCCAGCTCTTTCCCGCACTTTCCCGCTCTTTCCCGCTCTTTCCCTCTCTATACCTCTCTTTCCCGCTCTTTCCCGCTCTTTCCCGCTCTTTCCAGCTCTTTCCCTCTCTTTCCCGCTCTTTCCCTGTCTTTCCCTCTCTTTCCCTCTCTTTCCCGCTCTTTCCCGCTCTTTCCCGCTCTTTCCCTCTCTTTTCCGCTCTTTCCCTCTCTTTCCCTCTCTTTCCCGCTCTTACCCTCTCTTTCCCTGTCTTTCCCTCTCTTTCCCTCTCTTTCCCGCTCTTTCCCGCTATTTCCCTCTCTTTCCCGCTCTTTCCCGCTCTTTCCCGCTCTTTCCCTCTCTTTCCCGCTCTTTCCCTCTCTTTCCCGCTCTTTCCCGCTCTTTCCCGCTCTTTCCCACTCTTTCCCTATCTTTCCCGCTCTTTCCCGCTTATTCCCGCTCTTTCCCGCTCTTTCACGCTCTTTCCCGCTCTTTCCCTCTCTTTCCCTCTCTTTCCCGCTCTTTCCCGCTCTTTCCCTCTCTTTCCCGCTCTTTCCCTCTCTGTCCCGCTCTTTCCCTCTCTTTCCCGCTCTTTCCCGCTGTTTTCCTCTCTTTCCCTCTCTTTCCCTCTCTTTTCCTCTCTTTCCCTCTCTTTCCCGCTCTTTCCCGCTCTTTCCCGCTCTTTCCCTCTCTTTCCCTCTCTTTCCCGCTCTTTCCCGCTCTTTCCCTCTCTTTCCCGCTCTTTCCCTCTCTTTGCCTCTCTTTCCCGTTCTTTCCCTCTCTTTCCCTCTCTTTCCCTCTCTTTCCCTCTCTTTCCCTCTCTTTCCCGCTCTTTCCCTCTCTTTCCCGCTCTTTCCCTCTCTTTCACTCTCTTTCCCTCTCTTTCCCGCTCTTTCCCGCTCTTTTCCTCTCTTTTCCGCTCTTTCCCTCTGTTTCCCGCTCTTTCCCTCTCTTTCCCGCTCTTTCCCGCTCTTTCCCGCTCTTTCCCGCTCTTTCCCTCTCTTTCCCGCTCTTTCCCGCTCTTTCACTTTCTTTCCCTCTCTTTCCCTCTCTTTCCCGCTCTTTCCCGCTCTTTCCATCTCTTTCCCGCACTTTCCCGCTCTTTCCCGCTCTTTCCCTCTCTATACCTCTCTTTCCCGCTCTTTCCCGCTCTTTCCCGCTCTTTCCAGCTCTTTCCCTCTCTTTCCCGCTCTTTCCCTGTCTTTCCCTCTCTTTCCCTCTCTTTCCCGCTCTTTCCCGCTCTTTCCCGCTCTTTCCCTCTCTTTTCCGCTCTTTCCCTCTCTTTCCCTCTCTTTCCCGCTCTTACCCTCTCTTTCCCTGTCTTTCCCTCTCTTTCCCTCTCTTTCCCGCTCTTTCCCGCTATTTCCCTCTCTTTCCCGCTCTTTCCCGCTCTTTCCCGCTCTTTCCCTCTCTTTCCCGCTCTTTCCCTCTCTTTCCCGCTCTTTCCCTCTCTTTCCCTCTCTTTCCCGCTCTTTCCCTCTCTTTCCCTGTCTTTCCCTGTCTTTCCCTCTCTTTCCCTCTCTTTCCCGCTCTTTCCCTCTCTTTCCCGCTCTTTCCCGCTTATTCCCTCTCTTTCCCTCTCTTTCCCGCTCTTTCCCTCTCTTTCCCGCTCTTTCCCGCTTATTCCCGCTCTTTCCCGCTCTTTCACGCTCTTTCCCGCTCTTTCCCTCTCTTTCCCTCTCTTTCCCGCTCTTTCCCTCTCTTTCTCGCTCTTTCCCGCTCTTTCCCTCTCTTTCCCTCTCTTTCCCGCTCTTTCCCGCTCTTTCCCTCTCTTTCCCTGTCTTTCCCTCTCTTTCCCTCTCTTTCCCGCTCTGCTCTTTCCTGCCTCTTTCCTCTCTTTCCTGCTCTTTCCCTCTCTTTCCCGCTCTTTCCTCTCTTTCCCAACTCTCTCTATCCCGCTCTTTCCCGCTCTTTCCCGCTCTTTCACGCTCTTTCCCTCTCTTTCCCGCTCTTTCCCCACTCTTTCCCTCTCTTTCCCTCTCTTTCCCGCTCTTTCCCTCTCTTTCCCTCTCTTTCCCTCTCTTTCCCGCTCTTTCCCACTCTTTCCCTCTCTTTCTCGCTCTTTCCTGCTCTTTCCCTCTCTTTCCCGCTCTTTCCCTCTCTTTCCCGATCTTTCCCTCTCTTTCCCTCTCTTTCCCGCTCTTTCCCGCTCTTTCCCTCTCTTTCCCGCTCTTTCCCTCTCTGTCCCGCTCTTTCCCTCTCTTTCCCGCTCTTTCCCGCTGTTTTCCTCTCTTTCCCTCTCTTTCCCTCTCTTTTCCTCTCTTTCCCTCTCTTTCCCGCTCTTTCCCGCTCTTTCCCGCTCTTTCCCTCTCTTTCCCTCTCTTTCCCGCTCTTTCCCGCTCTTTCCCTCTCTTTCCCGCTCTTTCCCTCTCTTTGCCTCTCTTTCCCGTTCTTTCCCTCTCTTTCCCTCTCTTTCCCTCTCTTTCCCTCTCTTTCCCTCTCTTTCCCGCTCTTTCCCTCTCTTTCCCGCTCTTTCCCTCTCTTTCACTCTCTTTCCCTCTCTTTCCCGCTCTTTCCCGCTCTTTTCCGCTCTTTTCCGCTCTTTCCCTCTCTTTCCCGCTCTTTCCCTCTCTTTCCCGCTCTTTCCCGCTCTTTCCCGCTCTTTCCCGCTCTTTCCCGCTCTTTCCCGCTCTTTCCCGCTCTTTCACTTTCTTTCCCTCTCTTTCCCTCTCTTTCCCGCTCTTTCCCGCTCTTTCCAGCTCTTTCCCGCACTTTCCCGCTCTTTCCCGCTCTTTCCCTCTCTATACCTCGCTTTCCCGCTCTTTCCCGCTCTTTCCCGCTCTTTCCAGCTCTTTCCCTCTCTTTCCCGCTCTTTCCCTGTCTTTCCCTCTCTTTCCCTCTCTTTCCCGCTCTTTCCCGCTCTTTCCCGCTCTTTCCCTCTCTTTCCCTGTCTTTCCCTCTCTTTCCCTCTCTTTCCCGCTCTTTCCCGCTCTTTCCCGCTCTTTCCCTCTCTTTTCCGCTCTTTCCCTCTCTTTCCCTCTCTTTCCCGCTCTTAACCTCTCTTTCCCTGTCTTTCCCTCTCTTTCCCTCTCTTTCCCGCTCTTTCTTGCTATTTCCCTCTCTTTCCCGCTCATTCCCGCTCTTTCCCGCTCTTTCCCTCTCTTTCCCGCTCTTTCCCTCTCTTTCCCGCTCTTTCCCGCTCTTTCCCGCTCTTTCCCACTCTTTCCCTATCTTTCCCGCTCTTTCCCTCTCTTTCCCTCTCTTTCCCGCTCTTTCCCTCTCTTTCCCTGTCTTTCCCTGTCTTTCCCTCTCTTTCCCTCTCTTTCCCGCTCTTTCCCTCTCTTTCCCGCTCTTTCCCGCTTATTCCCGCTCTTCCCGCTCTTTCCCGCTCTTTCCCGCTCTTTCCCTCTCTTTCCCTCTCTTTCCCGCTCTTTCCCTCTCTTTCTCGCTCTTTCCCGCTCTTTCCCTCTCTTTCCCTCTCTTTCCCGCTCTTTCCCGCTCTTTCCCTCTCTTTCCCTGTCTTTCCCTCTCTTTCCCTCTCTTTCCCGCTCTTTCCCGCTCTTTCCCTGTCTTTCCCGCTCTTTCCCGCTCTTTCCCGCTCTTTCCCTCTCTTTGCCTCTCTTTCCCGTTCTTTCCCTCTCTTTCCCTCTTTTTCCCTCTCTTTCCCTCTCTTTCCCTCTCTTTCCCGCTCTTTCCCTCTCTTTCCCGCTCTTTCCCTCTCTTTCACTCTCTTTCCCTCTCTTTCCCGCTCTTTCCCGCTCTTTTCCGCTCTTTTCCGCTCTTTCCCTCTCTTTCCCGCTCTTTCCCTCTCTTTCCCGCTCTTTCCCGCTCTTTCCCTCTCTTTCCCGCTCTTTCCCGCTCTTTCCCTCTCTTTTCCTCTTATTCCCTCTCTTTCCCGCTCTTTCCCGCTCTTTCCCCTTCTTTCCCACTCTTTCCCTCTCTTTCCCTCTCTTTCCCGCTTTTTCCCTCTCTTTCCCTCTCTTTCCCTCTCTTTCCCGCTCTTTCCCGCTATTTCCCTCTCTTTCCTTCTCTTTCCCGGTCTTTCCCGCTCTTTCCCTCTCTTTCCCGCTCTTTCCCTCTCTTTCCCGCTCTTTCCAGCTCTTTCCCTCTCTTTCCCGCTCTTTCCCGCTCTTTCCCTCTCTTTCCCTCTCTTTCCCGCTCTTTCCTGCTCTTTCCCTCTCTTTCCCGCTCTTTCCCTCTCTTTCCCGCTCTTTCCCTCTCTTTCCCGATCTTTCCCTCTCTTTCCCGCTCTTTCCCGCTCTTTCCCGCTCTTTCACGCTCTTTCCCTCTCTTTCCCGCTCTTTCCCACTCTTTCCCTCTCTTTCCCTCTCTTTCCCGCTCTTTCCCTCTCTTTCCCTCTCTTTCCCTCTCTTTCCCGCTCTTTCCCACTCTTTCCCTCTCTTTCTCGCTCTTTCCCTCTCTTTCCCTCTCTTTCCCGCTCTTTCCCTCTCTTTCCCGATCTTTCCCTCTCTTTCCCGCTCTTTCCCGCTCTTTCCCACTCTTTCCCGCTCTTTCCCTCTCTTTCCCGCTCTTTCCCACTCTTTCCCTCTCTTTCCCTCTCTTTCCCGCTCTTTCCCTCTCTTTCCCTCTCTTTCCCTCTCTTTCCCGCTCTTTCCCACCCTTTCCCTCTCTTTCACGCTCTTTCCCTCTCTTTCCCTCTCTTTCCCTCTCTTTCCCTCTCTTTCCCGCTCTTTCCCTCTCTTTCCCGCTTATTCCCGCTCTTTCCCGCTCTTTCACGCTCTTTCCCGCTCTTTCCCTCTCTTTCCCTCTCTTTCCCGCTCTTTCCCTCTCTTTCTCGCTCTTTCCCGCTCTTTCCCGCTCTTTCCCGCTCTTTCCCTCTCTTTCCCGCTCTTTCCCGCTCTTTCACTTTCTTTCCCTCTCTTTCCCTCTCTTTCCCGCTCTTTCCCGCTCTTTCCAGCTCTTTCCCGCTCTTTCCCTCTCTATACCTCGCTTTCCCGCTCTTTCCCGCTCTTTCCCGCTCTTTCCAGCTCTTTCCCTCTCTTTCCCGCTCTTTCCCTGTCTTTCCCTCTCTTTCCCTCTCTTTCCCGCTCTTTCCCGCTCTTTCCCGCTCTTTCCCTCTCTTTTCCGCTCTTTCCCTCTCTTTCCCTCTCTTTCCCGCTCTTACCCTCTCTTTCCCTGTCTTTCCCTCTCTTTCCCTCTCTTTCCCGCTCTTTCCCGCTATTTCCCTCTCTTTCCCGCTCTTTCCCGCTCTTTCCCGCTCTTTCCCTCTCTTTCCCGCTCTTTCCCTCTCTTTCCCGCTCTTTCCCGCTCTTTCCCGCTCTTTCCCACTCTTTCCCTATCTTTCCCGCTCTTTCCCTCTCTTTCCCTCTCTTTCCCGCTCTTTCCCTCTCTTTCCCTGTCTTTCCCTGTCTTTCCCTCTCTTTCCCTCTCTTTCCCGCTCTTTCCCTCTCTTTCCCGCTCTTTCCCGCTTATTCCCGCTCTTTCCCGCTCTTTCACGCTCTTTCCCGCTCTTTCCCTCTCTTTCCCTCTCTTTCCCGCTCTTTCCCTCTCTTTCTCGCTCTTTCCCGCTCTTTCCCTCTCTTTCCCTCTCTTTCCCGCTCTTTCCCGCTCTTTCCCTCTCTTTCCCTGTCTTTCCCTCTCTTTCCCTCTCTTTCCCGCTCTTTCCCGCTCTGTCCCTGTCTTTCCCGCTCTTTCCCGCTCTTTCCCGCTCTTTCCCTCTCTTTGCCTCTCTTTCCCGTTCTTTCCCTCTCTTTCCCTCTTTTTCCCTCTCTTTCCCTCTCTTTCCCTCTCTTTCCCTCTCTTTCCCGCTCTTTCCCTCTCTTTCCCGCTCTTTCCCTCTCTTTCACTCTCTTTCCCTCTCTTTCCCGCTCTTTTCCGCTCTTTTCCGCTCTTTCCCTCTCTTTCCCGCTCTTTCCCTCTCTTTCCCGCTCTTTCCCGCTCTTTCCCTCTCTTTCCCGCTCTTTCCCTCTCTTTCCCTCTCTTTTCCTCTTATTCCCTCTCTTTCCCGCTCTTTCCCGCTCTTTCCCCTTCTTTCCCACTCTTTCCCTCTCTTTCCCTCTCTTTCCCGCTTTTTCCCTCTCTTTCCCTCTCTTTCCCTCTCTTTCCGCTCTTTCCCGCTATTTCCCTCTCTTTCCTTCTCTTTCCCGGTCTTTCCCGCTCTTTCCCTCTCTTTCCCGCTCTTTCCCTCTCTTTCCCGCTCTTTCCCGCTCTTTCCCTCTCTTTCCCGCTCTTTCCCGCTCTTTCCCTCTCTTTCCCTCTCTTTCCCGCTCTTTCCTGCTCTTTCCCTCTCTTTCCCGCTCTTTCCCTCTCTTTCCCCGCTCTTTCCCTCTCTTTCCCGATCTTTCCCTCTCTTTCCCGCTCTTTCCCGCTCTTTCCGCTCTTTCACGCTCTTTCCCTCCTTCTTTCCCCTCTCTTTCCCTCTCTTTCCCGCTCTTTCCCTCTCTTTCCCTCTCTTTCCCTCTCTTTCCCGCTCTTTCCCCCACTCTTTCCCTCTCTTTCTCGCTCTTTCCCTCTCTTTCCCTCTCTTTCCCAGCTCTTTCCCCTCTCTTTCCCGATCTTTCCCTCTCTTTCCCGCTCTTTCCCGCTCTTTCCCGCTCTTTCCCGCTCTTTCCCTCTCTTTCCCGCTCTTTCCCACTCTTTCCCTCTCTTTCCCTCTCTTTCCCGCTCTTTCCCTCTCTTTCCCTCCTCTTTCCCTCTCTTTCCCGCTCTTTCCCACTCTTTCCCTCTCTTTCACGCTCTTCCCTCTCTTTCCCTCTCTTTCCCTCTCTTTCCCTCTCTTTCCCGCTCTTTCCCTCTCTTTCCCGCTTAATTCCCGCTCTTTCCCGCTCTTTCACGCTCTTTCCCGCTCTTTCCCTCTCTTTCCCTCTCTTTCCCGCTCTTTCCCTCTCTTTCTCGCTCTTTCCCGCTCTTTCCCTCTCTTTCCCTCTCTTTCCCGCTCTTTCCCGCTCTTTCCCTCTCTTTCCCTCTCTTTTCTCGCTCTTTCCCTCTCTTTCCCTGTCTTTCCCTCTCTTTCCCTCTCTTTCCCGCTCTTTCCCGCTCTTTCCCTGTCTTTCCCGCTCTTTCCCGCTCTTTCCCGCTCTTTCCCTCTCTTTGCCTCTCTTTCCCGTTCTTTCCCTCTCTTTCCCTCTTTTTCCCTCTCTTTCCCTCTCTTTCCCTCTCTTTCCCGCTCTTCCCTCTCTTTCCCGCTTTTCCCTCTCTTTCACTCTCTTTCCCTCTCTTTCCCGCTCTTTCCCGCTCTTTTCCGCTCTTTTCCGCTCTTTCCCTCTCTTTCCCGCTCTTTCCCTCTCTTTCCCGCTCTTTCCCGCTCTTTCCCGCTCTTTCCCGCTCTTTCCCTCTCTTTCCCTCTCTTTCCCGCTCTTTCCCGCTCTTTCCCTCTCTTTTCCTCTTATTCCCTCTCTTCCCGCTCTTTCCCGCTCTTTCCCCTTCTTTCCCACTCTTTCCCTCTCTTTCCCTCTCTTTCCCGCTTTTTCCCTCTCTTTCCCTCTCTTTCCCTCTCTTTCCCGCTCTTTCCCGCTATTTACCTCTCTTTCCTTCTCTTTCCCGGTCTTTCCCGCTCTTTCCCTCTCCTTTCCGCTCTTTCCCTCTCTTTCCCGCTCTTTCCCGCTCTTTCCCTCTCTTTCCCTCTCTTTCCCGCTCTTTCCTGCTCTTTCCCTCTCTTTCCCGCTCTTTCCCCTCTCTTTCCCTCTCTTTCCCGCTCTTTCCCTCTCTTTCCCGCTCTTTCCCTCTCCTTTCCCGCTCTTTCCCTCTCTTTCCCGATCTTTCCCTCTCTTTCCCGCTCTTTCCCGCTCTTTTCCCCGCTCTTTCACGCTTTTTCCCTCTCTTTCCCTCTCTTTCCCCACTCTTTCCCTCTCTTTCTCGCTCTTTCCCTCTCTTTCCCTCTCTTTCCCGCTCTTTCCCTCTCTTTCCCGATCTTTCCCTCTCTTTCCCGCTCTTTCCCGCTCTTTCCCGCTCTTTCCCGCTCTTTCCCGCTCTTTCCCTCTCTTTCCCGCTCTTTCCCACTCTTTCCCTCTCTTTCCCTCTCTTTCCCGCTCTTTCCCTCTCTTTCCCTCTCTTTCCCTCTCTTTCCCGCTCTTTCCCACTCTTTCCCTCTCTTTCACGCTCTTTCCCTCTCTTTCCCTCTCTTTCCCTCTCTTTCCCGCTCTTTCCCTCTCTTTCCCGCTCTTTCCCGCTTATTCCCGCTCTTTCCCGCTCTTTCACGCTCTTTCCCGCTCTTTCCCTCTCTTTCCCTCTCTTTCCCGCTCTTTCCCTCTCTTTCTCGCTCTTTCCCGCTCTTTCCCTCTCTTTCCCTCTCTTTCCCGCTCTTTCCCGCTCTTTCCCTCTCTTTCCCTGTCTTTCCCTCTCTTTCCCTCTCTTTCCCGCTCTTTCCCGCTCTTTCCCTGTCTTTCCCGCTCTTTCCCGCTCTTTCCCGCTCTTTCCCTCTCTTTCCCTCTCTTTCCCTCTCTTTCCCGCTCTTTCCCGCTCTTTCCCGCTCTTTCCATCTCTTTCCCGCTCTTTCCCGCTCTTTCCCCTCTCTTCCCTCTCTTTCCCGCTCTTTCCCTCTCTTTCCCTGTCTTTCCCTCTCTTTCCCTCTCTTTCCCTCTCTTTCCGCTCTTTCCCTCTCTTTCCCCACTCTTTCCCGCTTATTCCCGCTCTTTCCCGCTCTTTCACGCTCTTTCCCCGCTCTTTCCCTCTCTTCCCTCTCTTTCCCCGCTCTTTCCCGCTCTTTCCCTCTCTTTCCCGCTCTTCCCTCTCTTTCCCGCTCTTTCCCTCTCTTTCCCGCTCTTTCCCGCTGTTTTCCTCTCTTTCCCTCTCTTTCCCTCTCTTTTCCTCTCTTTCCCTCTCTTTCCCGCTCTTTCCCGCTCTTTCCCGCTCTTTCCCTTTTCTTTCCCTCTCTTTCCCGCTCTTTCCCGCTCTTTCCCGCTCTTTCCCTCTCTTTGCCTCTCTTTCCCTCTCTTTCCCTCTCTTTCCCTCTCTTTCCCTCTCTTTCCCGCTCTTTCCCTCTCTTTCCACTCTCTTTCCCTCTCTTTCCCGCTCTTCCCGCTCTTTTCCGCTCTTTTCCGCTCTTTCCTCTCTTTCCCGCTCTTTCCCTCTCTTTCCCGCTCTTTCCCGCTCTTTCCCGCTCTTCCCGCTCTTTCCCTCTCTTTCCCGCTCTTTCCCGCTCTTTCACTTTCTTTCCCTCTCTTTCCCTCTCTTTCCCGCTCTTTCCCGCTCTTTCCAGCTCTTTCCCGCACTTTCCCGCTCTTTCCCGCTGTTTCCCTCTCTATACCTCTCTTTCCCGCTCTTTCCCGCTCTTTCCCGCTCTTTCCAGCTCTTTCCCTCTCTTTCCCGCTCTTTCCCTGTCTTTCCCTCTCTTTCCCTCTCTTTCCCGCTCTTTCCCGCTCTTTCCCGCTCTTTCCCTCTCTTTTCCGCTCTTTCCCTCTCTTTCCCTCTCTTTCCCGCTCTTACCCTCTCTTTCCCTGTCTTTCCCTCTCTTTCCCCGCTCTTTCCCGCTATTTCCCTGTCTTTCCCGCTCTTTCCCGCTCTTTCCCGCTCTTTCCCTCTCTTTCCCGCTCTTTCCCTCTCTTTCCCGCTCTTTCCCGCTCTTTCCCGCTCTTCCCACTCTTTCCCTATCTTTCCCGCTCTTTCCCTCTCTTTCCCTCTCTTTCCCGCTCTTTCCCTCTCTTTCGCTGTCTTTCCCTGTCTTTCCCTCTCTTTCCCTCTCTTTCCCGCTCTTTCCCTCTCTTTCCCGCTCTTTCCCGCTTATTCCCGCTCTCCCTCTCTTCCCGCTCTTTCCCTCTCTTTCCCGCTCTTTCCCGCTCTTTCCCGCTCTTTCCCGCTCTTTCCCGCTCTTTCCCTCTCTTTCCCGCTCTTTCCCTCTCTTTCCCTCTCTTTCCCGCTCTTTCCCTCTCTTTCCCTGTCTTTCCCTGTCTTTCCCTCTCTTTCCCTCTCTTTCCCGCTCTTTCCCTCTCTTTCCCGCTCTTTCCCGCTTATTCCCGCTCTTTCCCGCTCTTTCACGCTCTTTCCCGCTCTTTCCTCTCTTTCCCTCTCTTTCCCGCTCTTTCCCGCTCTTTCCCTCTCTTTCCCTCTCTTTCCCTCTCTTTCCCTCTCTTTCCCGCTCTTTCCCTCTCTTTCCCTCTCTTTCCCTCTCTTTCCCTCTCTTTTCCTCTCTTTCCCTCTCTTTCCCGCTCTTTCCCTCTCTTTCCCGCTCTTTCCCTCTCTTTCCCTCTCTTTCCCGCTCTTTCCCGCTCTTTCCCTCTCTTTCCCGCTCTTTCCCTCTCTTTGCCTCTCTTTCCCGTTCTTTCCCTCTCTTTCCCTCTCTTTCCCTCTCTTTCCCTCTCTTTCCCTCTCTTTCCCGCTCTTTCCCTCTCTTTCCCGCTCTTTCCCTCTCTTTCACTCTCTTTCCCTCTCTTTCCCGCTCTTTCCCGCTCTTTTCCGCTCTTTTCCGCTCTTTCCCTCTCTTTCCCGCTCTTTCCCTCTCTTTCCCGCTCTTTCCCGCTCTTTCCCGCTCTTTCCCGCTCTTTCCCTCTCTTTCCCTCTCTTTCCCGCTCTTTCCCGCTCTTTCCCTCTCTTTTCCTCTTATTCCCTCTCTTTCCCGCTCTTTCCCGCTCTTTCCCCTTCTTTCCCACTCTTTCCCTCTCTTTCCCTCTCTTTCCCACTTTTTCCCTCTCTTTCCCTCTCTTCCCTCTCTTTCCCGCTCTTTCCCGCTATTTCCCTCTCTTTCCTTCTCTTTCCCGCTCTTTCCCGCTCTTTCCCTCTCTTTCCCGCTCTTTCCCTCTCTTTTACGCTCTTTCCCGCTCTTTCCCTCTCTTTCCCGCTCTTTCCCGCTCTTTCCCTCTCTTTCCCTCTCTTTCCGCTCTTTCCTGCTCTTTCCCTCTCTTCCCGCTCTTTCCCCTCTCTTTCCCGCTCTTTCCCGCTCTTTCCCTCTCTTTCCCGCTCTTTCCCTCTCTTTCCCGATCTTTCCCTCTCTTTCCCGCTCTTTCCCGCTCTTTCCCTCTCTTTCCCGCTCTTTCCACTCTTTCCCTCTCTTTCCCGCTCTTTCCCTCTCTTTCCCGCTCTTTCCCGCTCTTTCCCTCTCTTTCCCGCTCTTTCCCACTCTTTCCCTCTCCTTCCCTCTCTTTCCCGCTCTTTCCCTCTCTTTCCCTCTCTTTCCCTCTCTTTCCCGCTCTTTCCCACTCTTTCCCTCTCTTTCACGCTCTTTCCCTCTCTTTCCCTCTCTTTCCCTCTCTTTCCCTCTCTTTCCCGCTCTTTCCCGCTCTTTCCCTCTTTTACCGCTCTTTCCCTCTCTTTCCCGCTCTTTCCCTCTCTTTCCCCCTCTTTCCCTCTCTTTCCCTCTCTTTCCCGCTCTTTCCCGCTCTTTCCCGCTCTTTCCCGCTCTTTCCCTCTCTTTCCCACTCTTTCCCTCTCTTTCCCTCTCTTTCTCGCTCTTTCCCGCTCTTTCCCGCTCTTTTCAGCTCTTTTCCGCTATTTCCCTCTCTTTCCCGCTCTTTCCCTCTCCTTCCCTCTCTTTCCCGCTCTTTCCCGCTCTTTCCGCTCTTTTCCGCTCTTTCCCGCTCTTTCCCTCTCTTTCCGCTCTTTCCTCTCTTTCCCCTCTTTCCCTCTCTTTCCCGCTCTTTCCCGCTCTTTCCCTCTCTTTCCCTCTCTTTCCCTCTCTTCCCTCTCTTTCCCGCTCTTTCCCTCTCTTTCCCGCTCTTTCCCTCTCTTTCCCTCTCTTTCCCTCTCTTTCTTGCTCTTTCCCGTTCTTTCCCGCTCTTTCCCGCTCTTTCCCTCTCTTTCCCGCTCTTTCCCTCTCTTTCCCTCTCTTTCCCGCTCTTTCCCTCTCTTTCCCGCTCTTTCCCGCTCTTTCACTTTCTTTCCCTCTCTTTCCCTCTCTTCCCGCTCTTTCCCGCTCTTTCCCGCTCTTTCCCGCACTTCCCGCTCTTTCCCGCTCTTTCCCTCTCTATACCTCTCTTTCCCGCTCTTTCCCGCTCTTTCCCGCTCTTTCCAGCTCTTTCCCTCTCTTTCCCGCTCTTTCCCTGTCTTTCCCTCTCTTTCCCTCTCTTTCCCGCTCTTTCCCGCTCTTTCCCGCTCTTTCCCTCTCTTTCCCGCTCTTTCCCGCTCTTTCCCGCTCTTTCCCTCTCTTTCCCATTCTTTCCCGCTCTTTCCCGCTCTTTCCCTCTCTTTCCCTCTCTTTCCCTCTCTTTCCCGCTCTTTCCCGCTTTTTCCCTCTCCTTCCCGCTCTTTCCCTCTCTTTCCCGCTCTTTCCCTCTCCTTCCCCACTCTTTCCCGCTCTTTCCCGCTCTTTCCCGCTCTTTCCCTCTCTTTCCCGCTCTTTCCCTCTCTTTCCCTCTTTTTTCCTCTCTTTCCCGCTCTTTCCCTTTCTTTCCCTCTCTTTCCCTCTCTTTCCCGCTCTTTCCCGCTCTTTCCTGCTCTTTCCCGCTCTTTCCCTCTCTTTCCCGCTCTTTCCCTCTCTTTCCCTCTCTTTCCCTCTCTTTCCCGCTCTTTCCCGCTCTTTCCCTCTCTTTCCCGCTCTTTCCCTCTCTTTCCCGCTCTTTCCCGCTCTTTCCCTCTCTTTCCCTCTCTTTCCCTCTCTTTCCCGCTCTTTCCCGCTCTTTCCCTCTCTTTCCCTCTCTTTCCCGCTCTTTCCCTCTCTTTCCCGCTCTTTCCCGCTCTTTCCCTCTCTTTCCCTCTCTTTCCCGCTCTTTCCCTCTCTTTCCTTCTTTTCCCGCTCTTTCCCGCTCTTTCCCTCTCTTTCCCGCTCTTTCCCTCTCTTTCCCGCTCTTTCCTGCTCTTTCCCTCTCTTTCCCTCTTTTTCCCTCTCTTTCCCGCTCTTTCCCGCTCTTTCCCTCTCTTTCCCGCTCTTTCCCTCTCTTTCCCGCACTTTCCCGCTCTTTCCCTCTCTTTCCCTCTCTTTCCCGCTCTTTCCCGCTCTTTCCCCCTCTTTCCCACTCTTTCCCTCTCTTTCCCGCTCTTTCCCGCTCTTTCCCGCTCTTTCCCTCTCTTTCCCTCTCTTTCCCGCTCTTTCCCGCTCTTTCCCTCTCTTTCCCTCTCTTTCCCGCCTCTTTCCCCTCTCTTTCCCGCTCTTTCCCGCTCTTTCCCGCTCTTTCCCTCTCTTTCCCGCTCTTTCCCTCTCTTTCCCGCTCTTTCCCGCTCTTTCCCACTCTTTCCCGCTCTTTCCCTCTCTTTCCCGCTCTTTCCCGCTCTTTCCCCCTCTTTCACGCTCTTTCCCGCTCTTTCACTCTCTTTCCCGCTCTTTCCCGCCCTTTCACTCTCTTTCCCGCTCTTTCCCGCTCTTTCCCTCTCTTTTCCGCTCTTTCCCTCTCTTTCCCTCTCTTTCCCGCTCTTTCCCTCTCTTTCCCATTCTTTCCCGCTCTTTCCCGCTCTTTCCCTCTCTTTCCCTCTCTTTCCCTCTCTTTCCCGCTCTTTCCCGCTCTTTCCCTCTCCTTCCCGCTCTTTACCTCTTTTTCCCGCTCTTTCCCTCTCCTTCCCACTCTTTCCCGCTCTTTCCCGCTCTTTCCCTCTCTTTCCCGCTCTTTCCCTCTCTTTCCCTCTCTTTTCCTCTCTTTCCCGCTCTTTCCCTTTCTTTCACTCTCTTTCCCTCTCTTTCCCGCTCTTTCCCGCTCTTTCCTGCTCTTTCCCGCTCTTTCCCTCTCTTTCCCTCTCTTTCCCTCTCTTTCCCGCTCTTTCCCTTTCTTTCCCTCTTTTTCCCTCTCTTTCCCTCTCTTTCCCGCTCTTTCCCGCTCTTTCCCGCTCTTTCCCTCTCTTTCCCACTCTTTCCCTCTCTTTCCCTCTCTTTCCCGCTCTTTCCCGCTCTTTCCCGCTCTTTTCCGCTATTTCCCTCTCTTTCCCGCTCTTTCCCTCTCTTTCCCTCTCTTTCCCGCTCTTTCCCGCTCTTTCCCGCTCTTTTCCGCTCTTTCCCTCTCTTTCCCGCTCTTTTCCGCTCTTTCCCTCTCTTTCCCGCTCTTTCCCTCTCTTTCCCGCTCTTTCCCGCTCTTTCCCTCTCTTTCCCTCTCTTTCCCGCTCTTTCCCTCTCTTTCCCGCTCTTTCCCTCTCTTTCCCTCTCTTTCCCTCTCTTTCCCTCTCTTTCCGTTCTTTCCCGCTCTTTCCCGCTCTTTCCCTCTCTTTACCGCTCTTTCCCTCTCTTTCCCGCTCTTTCCCGCTCTTTCCCTCTCTTTCCCGCTCTTTCCCTCTCTTTCCCGCTCTTTCCCTCTCTTTCTCGCTCTTTCCCTCTCTTTACCGCTCTTTCCCTTTCTTTCCCTGTCTTTCCCTCTCTTTCCCTCTCTTTCCCGCTCTTTCCCGCTCTTTCCCTCTCTTTCCCTGTCTTTCCCTCTCTTTCCCTCTCTTTCCCTCTCTTTCCCGTCTTTCCCGCCCTTTCCCGCTCTTTCCCGCTCTTTCCCTCTCTTTCCCGCTCTTTCCCTCTCTTTCCCGCTCTTTCCCTCTCTTTCCCGCTCTTTCCCTCTCTTTCCCTGTCTTTCCCTGTCTTTCCCTCTCTTTCCCTCTCTTTCCCGCTCTTTCCCTCTCTTTCCCGCTCTTTCCCGCTTATTCCCGCTCTTTCCCGCTCTTTCACGCTCTTTCCCTCTCTTTCCCTCTCTTTCCCGCTCTTTCCCTCTCTTTCCCGCTCTTTCCCTCTCTTTCCCTCTCTTTCCCTCTCTTTCCCTCTCTTTTCCTCTCTTTCCCTCTCTTTCCCGCTCTTTCCCGCTCTTTCCAGCTCTTTCCCTCTCTTTCCCTCTCTTTCCCGCTCTTTCCCGCTCTTTCCCTCTCTTTCCCGCTCTTTCCCTCTCTTTGCCTCTCTTTCCCGTTCTTTCCCTCTCTTTCCCTCTCTTTCCCTCTCTTTCCCTCTCTTTCCCTCTTTTCCCTCTCTTTCCCGCTCTTTCCCTCTCTTTCCCGCTCTTTCCCTCTCTTTCACTCTCTTTCCCTTTCTTTCCCGCTCTTTCCCGCTCTTTTCCGCTCTTTTCCGCTCTTTCCCTCTCTTTCCCGCTCTTTCCCTCTCTTTCCCGCTCTTTCCCGCTCTTTCCCGCTCTTTCCCGCTCTTTCCCTCTCTTTCCCTCTCTTTCCCGCTCTTTCCCGCTCTTTCCCTCTCTTTCCCTCTCTTTCCCGCTCTTTCCCGCTCTTTCCCGCTCTTTCCCTCTCTTTCCCTCTCTTTCCCGCTCTTTCCCGCTCTTTCCCTTTCTTTCCCTCTTTTTCCCTCTCTTTCCCTCTCTTTCCCGCTCTTTCCCGCTCTTTCCCGCTCTTTCCCTCCTTTCCCACTCTTTCCCTCTCTTTCCCTCTCTTTCCCGCTCTTTCCCGCTCTTTCCCGCTCTTTTCCGCTCTTTTCCGCTATTTCCCTCTCTTTCCCGCTCTTTCCCTCTCTTTCCCTCTCTTTCCCGCTCTTTCCCGCTCTTTCCCGCTCTTTTCCGCTCTTTCCCTCTCTTTCCCGCTCTTTTCCGCTCTTTCCCTCTCTTTCCCGCTCTTTCCCTCTCTTTCCCGCTCTTTCCCGCTCTTTCCCTCTCTTTCCCCTCTCTTTCCCTCTCTTTCCCTCTCTTTCCCCTCTCTTTCCCTCTCTTCCCTCTCTTTCCCTCTCTTTCCCTCTCTTTCCCTCTTCTTTCCCGTCTTCCCCTCTTTCCCGCTCTTTCCCTCTCTTTACCGCTCTTTCCCTCTCTTTCCCGCTCTTTCCCGCTCTTTCCCTCTCTTTCCCGCTCTTTCCCTCTCTTTCCCGCTCTTTCCCTCTCTTTCTCGCTCTTTCCCTCTCTTTCCCGCTCTTTCCCTTTCTTTCCCTGTCTTTCCCTCTCTTTCCCTCTCTTTCCCGCTCTTTCCCGCTCTTTCCCTCTCTTTCCCTGTCTTTCCCTCTCTTTCCCTCTCTTTCCCTCTCTTTCCGCTCTTTCCCTGTCTTTCCCGCTCTTTCCCGCTCTTTCCCGCTCTTTCCCCTCTCTTTCCCGCTCTTTCCCTCTCTTTCCCGCTCTTTCCCTCTCTTTCCCGCTCTTTCCCTCTCTTTCCCTGTCTTTCCCTGTCTTTCCCTCTCTTTTCCCTCTCTTTCCCGCTCTTTCCCTCTCTTTCCGCTCTTTCCCGCTTATTCCCGCTCTTTCCCGCTCTTTCACGCTCTTTCCCTCTCTTTCCCTCTCTTTCCCGCTCTTTCCCTCTCTTTCCCGCTCTTTCCCTCTCTTTCCCTCTCTTTCCCTCTCTTTCCCTCTCTTTTCCTCTCTTTCCCTCTCTTTCCCGCTCTTTCCCGCTCTTTCCCGCTCTTTCCCTCTCTTTCCCTCTCTTTCCCGCTCTTTCCCGCTCTTTCCCTCTCTTTCCCGCTCTTTCCCTCTCTTTGCCTCTCTTTCCCGTTCTTTCCCTCTCTTTCCCTCTCTTTCCCTCTCTTTCCCTCTCTTTCCCTCTTTTTCCCTCTCTTTCCCGCTCTTTCCCTCTCTTTCCCGCTCTTTCCCTCTCTTTCACTCTCTTTCCCTTTCTTTCCCGCTCTTTCCCGCTCTTTTCCGCTCTTTCCCGCTCTTTTCCGCTCTTTTCCGCTCTTCCCTCTCTTCCCGCTCTTTCCCTCTCTTTCCCGCTCTTTCCCGCTCTTTCCCGCTCTTTCCCGCTCTTTCCCTCTCTTTCCCTCTCTTTCCCGCTCTTTCCCGCTCTTTCCCTCTCTTTCCCTCTCTTTCCTTCTCTTTCCCGCTCTTCCCGCTCTTTTCCGCTCTTTTCCGCTCTTTCCCTCTCTTTCCCGCTCTTTCCCTCTCTTTCCCGCTCTTTCCCGCTCTTTCCCGCTCTTTCCCGCTCTTTCCCTCTCTTTCCCTCTCTTTCCCGCTCTTTCCCGCTCTTTCCCTCTCTTTCCCTCTCTTTCCTTCTCTTTCCCGCTCTTTCCCTCTTTCCCTCTCTTTCCCGCTCTTTCCCCTCTCTTTCCCGCTCTTTCCCGCTCTTTCCCGCTCTTTCCCTCTCTTTCCCGCTCTTTCCCGCTCTTTCCCGCTCTTTCCCACTCTTTCCCTCTCTTTCCCGCTCTTTCCCTCTCTTTCCCTCTCTTTCCCGCTCTTTCCCCTCTCTTTCCCGCTCTTTCCCGCTCTTTCCCGCTCTTTCCCTCCTCTTTCCCGCTCTTTCCCGCTCTTTCCCGGCTCTTCCCGCTCTTTCCCGCTCTTTCCCGCTCTTTCACGCTCTTTCCCGCTCTTTCTCTCTCTTTCCCGCTCTTTCCCTCTCTTTCCCTCTCTTTCCCGCTCTTTCCCTCTCTTTCCCGCTCTTTCCCTCTCTTTCCCTCTCTTTCCCTCTCTTTCCCGCTCTTTCCCGCTCTTTCCCTCTCTTTCACGCTCTTTCCCTCTCTTTCCCTCTCTTTCCCTCTCTTTCCCGCTCTTTCCCACTCTTTCCCTCTCTTTCCCGCTTTTTCCCGCTCTTTCCCGCTCTTTCCCTCTCTTTCCCGCTCTTTCCCTCTCTTTCCCTCTCTTTCCCTCTCTTTCCTGCTCTTTCCCGCTCTTTCCCTCTCTTTCCGCTCCTTTCCTTCTCTTTCCCTCTCTTTCCTGCTCTTTCCCGCTCTTTCCTGCTCTTTCCCTCTCTTTCCCTCTCTTTCCCTCTCTTTCCCGCTCTTTCCCGCTCTTTCCCTCTCTTTCCCGCTCTTTCCCTCTCTTTCCCGCTCTTTCCCGCTCTTTCCCGCTCTTTCACGCTCTTTCCCTCTCTTTCCCTCTGTTTCCCGCTCTTTCCCTCTCTTTCCCATTCTTTCCCGCTCTTTCCCGCTCTTTCCCTCTCTTTCCCTCTCTTTCCCGCTCTTTCCCGCTCTTTCCCTCTCCTTCCCGCTCTTTCCCTCTCTTTCCCGCTCTTTCCCTCTCCTTCCCACTCTTTCCCGCTCTTTCCCGCTCTTTCCCTCTCTTTCCCGCTCTTTCCCTCTCTTTCCCTCTCTTTCCCGCTCTTTCTCTCTCTTTCCCTCTCTTTCCCTCTCTTTCCCTCTCTTTCCTTTCTTTCCCTCTCTTTCCCTCTCTTTCCCGCTCTTTCCCTCTCTTTCCCGCTCTTTCCCGCTCTTTCCCCCTCTTTCCCTCTCTTTCCCGCTCTTTCCCGCTCTTTCCCGATCTTTCCCGCTCTTTCCCTCTCTTTCCCCCTCTTTCCCGCTCTTTCCCGCTCTTTCCCGCTCCTTTCCATCTCTTTCCCGCTCTTTCCCGCTCTTTCCCTCTCTTTCCCTCTCTTTCCCTCTCTTTCTTGCTCTTTCCCTCTCTTTCCCTCTCTTTCCCGCTCTTCCCGCTCTTTCCCTCTCTTTCCCTCTCTTTCCTGCTCTTTCCCGGTCTTTCCCCTCTCTTTCCCGCTCTTTCCCTCTCTTTCCCCTCTTTCCCTCTCTTTCCCGGCTCTTTCCCGCTCTTTCCCTCTCTTTCCCGCTCTTTCCCGCTCTTTCCCTCTCTTTCCCTCTCTTTCCCGCTCTTTCCCGCTCTTTCCCTCTCTTTTCCTCTTATTCCCTCTTTTTCCCGCTCTTTCCCGCTCTTTCCCCCTCTTTCCCGCTCTTTCCCCTCTCTTTCCCGCTCTTTCCCGCTCGTTCCCTCTCTTTCCCGCTCTTTCCCTCTCTTTCCCGATCTTTCCCTCTCTTTCCCGCTCTTTCCCGCTCTTTCACGCTCTTTCCCGCTCTTTCCCGCTCTTTCCCGCTCTTTCCCACTCTTTCCCTCTCTTTCCCTCTCTTTCCCGCTCTTTCCCTCTCTTTCCCTCTCTTTCCCTCTCTTTCCCGCTCTTTCCCACTCTTTCCCTCTCTTTCACGCTCTTTCCCTCTCTCTCCCTCTCTTTCCCTCTCTTTCCCGCTCTTTCCCGCTCTTTCCCTCTCTTTCCCTCTTTTTCCCGCTCTTTCCCTCTCTTTCCCGCTCTTTCCCTCTCTTTCCCTCTCTTTCCCTCTCTTTCCCGCTCTTTCCCGCTTTTTCCCCTCTTTCCCACTCTTTCCCTCTCTTTCCCTCTCTTTCCCTCTCTTTCCGCTCTTTCCCACTCTTTCCCTCTCTTTCCCGCTCTTTCCCGCTATTTCCCTCTCTTTCCTTCTCTTTCCCGCTCTTTCCCGCTCTTTCCCTCTCTTTCCGCTCTTTCCCTCTCTTTCCCGCTCTTTCCCGCTCTTTCCCTCTCTTTCCCGCTCTTTCCCTCTCTTTCCCGCTCTTTCCTGCTCTTTCCCTCTCTTTCCCTCTCTTTCCCTCTCTTTCCCGCTCTTTCCCGCTCTTTCCCTCTCTTTCCCGCTCTTTCCCTCTCTTTCCCTCTCTTTCCCTCTCTTTTCCTCTCTTTCCCTCTCTTTCCCGCTCTTTCCCGCTCTTTCCCGCTCTTTCCTCTCTTTCCCTCTCTTTCCCGCTCTTTCCCTCTCTTTCCCGCTCTTTCCCTCTCTTTCACTCTCTTTCCCTCTCTTTCCCGCTCTTTCCCGCTCTTTTCAGCTCTTTTCCGCTCTTTCCCTCTCTTTCCCGCTCTTTCCCTCTCTTTCCCGCTCTTTCCCGCTCTTTCCCGCTCTTTCCCTCTCTTTCCCTCTCTTTCCCTCTCTTTCCCGCTCTTTCCCACTCTTTCCCTCTCTTTCCCGCTCTTTCCCGCTATTTCCCTCTCTTCCTTCTCTTCCGCTCTTTCCCGCTCTTTCCCGCTCTTTCCCACTCTTTCCCTCTCTTTCCCTCTCTTTCCCGCTCTTTCCCTCTCTTTCCCTCTCTTTCCCTCTCTTTCCCGCTCTTTCCCACTCTTTCCCTCTCTTTCACGCTCTTTCCCTCTCTCTCCCTCTCTTTCCCTCTCTTCCCGCTCTTCCCGCTCTTTCCCTCTCTTTCCTCTTTTTCCCGCTCTTTCCCTCTCTTTCCCGCTCTTTCCCTCTCTTTCCCTCTCTTTCCCTCTCTTTCCCGCTCTTTCCCTCTCTTTCCCGCTCTTTCCCTCTCTTTCCCGCTCTTTCCCTCTCTTTCCCGCTCTTTCCCGCTCTTTCCCGCTCTTTCCCGCTCTTTCCCTCTCTTTTCCGCTCTTTCCCTCTCTTTCCCGCTCTTTCCCGCTCTTTCCCTCTCTTTCCCTCTCTTTCCCTGTCTTTCCCTCTCTTTCCCACTCTTTCCCGCTCTTTCCCTCTCTTTCCCGCTCTTTCCCGCTTATTCCCGCTCTTTCCCGCTCTTTCACGCTCTTTCCCGCTCTTTCCCTCTCTTTCCCTCTCTTTCCCGCTCTTTCCCCCTCTTTCCCGCTCTTTCCCTCTCTTTCCCTCTCTTTCCCTCTCTTTCCCGCTCTTTCCGCTCTTTCCCTCTCTTTCCCTCTCTTTCCCTCTCTTTTCCCTCTCTTTCCTCTCTTCCCGCTCTTTCCCGCTCTTTCCCGCTCTTTCCCTCTCTTTCCCTCTCTTTCCCGCTCTTTCCCTCTCTTTCCCGCTCTTTCCCTCTCTTTCACTCTCTTTCCCTCTCTTTCCCGCTCTTTCCCGCTCTTTTCAGCTCTTTTCCGCTCTTTCCCTCTCTTTCCCGCTCTTTCCCTCTCTTTCCCGCTCTTTCCCGCTCTTTCCCGCTCTTTCCCTCTCTTTCCCTCTCTTTCCCTCTCTTTCCCGCTCTTTCCCACTCTTTCCCTCTCTTTCCCGCTCTTTCCCGCTATTTCCCTCTCTTTCCTTCTCCTTTCCCGCTCTTTCCCGCTCTTTCCCTCTCTTTCCCGCTCTTTCCCTCTCTTTCCCCGCTCTTTCCCGCTCTTTCCCTCTCTTTCCCGCTCTTTC
>NW_028128000.1:0-11000 GCF_965231255.1 Vanellus vanellus | reverse complement strand
ACAAGCCCCAAAAGTCCCACAAAGCTGCTCTACCTCTTACGGTTTATTGCTGGGGTCCCCACCAACACCTAAACCCACGTCCCACCCCCCACACGGTACATCCTTTGCCATTTTGAACTTTGCCGCAAAACATTTTACCATTTTCCACCCCTCTTTCTTGGGAAAAGAAAGAGGGAACGAGACAACTCCAAACCGCTCTCTTTTATTTGATTTGCAGTGATCTGACAACCCCAGCCCTTCCCGCTGCCTTAGGCTTTGGGAAACAATTCAAGGGTCCTCAGCCACCAGTAAGGAACGAGCTGTTATTCATGGGCCAATCAGTAGAAACAGCAGCCCCGATCATTAGGAGAAAGTCTCATTTTTCAGTCATGGATTTTCACGGGTTTTGTTTTCAGGCCACCCAAACAGGGCGCGCTTTTAGAGCCATCAGCAATTAAATTCTCTGTCCCCTCCAGAAAAGCCTTTTCCTAAAGGCAGACCCACAAAAAGCAGCCCACACTGCTTAATCCATTTCACAGAGGATTTCAAATGCAAACAACAATTAAACAGGACGTCTTTTCCCCGCTTCAGGGAAAGCCAGTAATATACACCTTGGCAACAGATTTAGCAAATCTATCATTGTAATGTCTTTGCATTTCCCATTTCCACCTGGAGAGCAGGCTGAAAGGACTCTCATAAAAAAAAACCCAAACCAAATTCCTGTCTAGGGGGTAATTTTATGAAACGATTTGAACACCTTAACAATTTGAACATCTTTTTACAGGTACAAGGCAACAAGAAACATTCTCCAGGTGAAAAAAAAGAAAACAACACCTATTCACCTCTTTACCCCAAAGATCTTTTCACCACACGGATTCCGCCACAAATACACAGCTGCTAAATATCCCCGGCTGCTGCCGATCCGTAAGAAACCCTTCAAAATACAAGAGAACGCCGAGCCCGGCATGCTGACGGTGCTGCCAGGGCTGTGAGTCAGAGCTGGACAGAGTTGCAGCCCCTGAAGTTGAAACCAGACCCACGTTTAGGCACAACCCGGGGTTTTAAGCCTCGCTACAAACCAGACCCCCGCTTTTCAAGAAAAACAGGGAGATTCACCTCAAAATAAACCACGTTCTCGACGCCAAAGGGGCCCTGGTCCATGGCCGCCGCCGCCCTTAGGGCCAGTTCCATGGGGCTTCGCTTGACCTGGAGCAGAACTCGTGGGCGTGAGGACAACGAGCCCCCTACACAAAATCTAAAGAAAAGGAAAAGTTCAATAAGAGTTGCTGTTACTCACCCACCAAAGCCTACCCACTACAACTGGCCCTTTCACAACCAGGCCTGATCGCAGAAGAAAACTGAAATATCCCAATTCCCGGTTCAAACACAAGCCGTGGAGCTGCCCAGACCCCACATGTGGGCTGGGCAGACGGGGGGCTCTTCTTCTCAAAACCCGCAGGAAGAGAAAGGGCAGGAGTGTTCTCCCAGCCCTGGAAGAGGCTGTGGGGAGAAGGTGGGAGGGAGGAAAAGGCTGCCCAGGAGTGAAGTCGGGGGAAGGAGAGGGCTCCATCCATAGGGGAAACGCCATTCCTGGCCACACAGGAGGCTGCGGGACCACCCTGGGGATGGATTTGGGGGCTCTCCCTGAGGGAAACCCCATTCCCGGCAACGCAGGAGGCTGTGGGGACACCCCGGGAATAGGTTTGGAGACTCTCCCTGAAGGAAACCCCATTCCCGGACACACAGGAGGCTGTGGGGCCGCCCGGGGGACAGATTTGGGGGCTCTCCCTGAGGGAAACACTGCTCCCAGCCATGCAGGAGGCTGTAGGGCAACGACAGAGATGGATTTGGGGCCTCTCCCTGAGGGAAACCCCATTCCCAGCCACGCAGGAGGCTGTGGGGACACCCCGGGAACGGGTTTGGAGACTCTCCCTGAGGGAATTGCTGCTTCCAGCCTCACAGGAGGCTGTGGGGCCGCCCGGGGGACAGATTTGGGGGCTCTCCCTGAGGAGAGCCTGTGGGGAGGAGGGAGGCGGGGGCCGCCCCAGGGCCGGGGCCACTCCTGGAAGGGGAGGGGGGGATCTCCAGCCGCCCACGCGGGGCTGCCCGAAGCCTGAGGAGATGAAAAGAAGAGGAGAAAAGCCAAGAGTTCCCTCACCGCCATCGCCTCTCACAGCCCCGGCCCTCCCCGCCGCGCCTCATGGCGGCTGTGTGCGGTGTCACCTGAGCGGGGGGCGGCGGCTGTGGCAGGAAAAGGCGAGAGGGGAAGGGAAGGGAAGGGCGGCGCCATTTTGAATGGGAGGAGAGGGGAAATATGGGGCGAGAGATGGGGGGGGGTGTGGGAGCGAGGGTGTGAGGGGAGTAGGTGTTGTGTGAGGGGGGAGTGAGGGGGGAATGGGTTTTCGGGAGAGGGAGGTTTGCAGGGCTGTGAGGTGCCTGTGAGAGAGGAGGCCCCGGAGGGAGGTGAGTGGAAAGGGCTGTGTGTGGAAAGAAAAGCTTTAAGGACAGGCCGGGCTGGGGAAAGGTGGTGGGCCCTGAGGGAGGGCTTGGGGACCGGGGCCGGAAGCGTGGGTTTGGGGGCAAAACTCTGGGAAAGAATCTGCAGGACAGGGCCAATCTGAGTATACAGTTTTAGCGAAGCTTCAAGGAAAAGGTGACCAAAGGTGCCTCTTCTCCTTTTGTGGGCTGGTTTTGTCTAAGTTATTCATGCGAGTGGACTTTTGCCACATGGGATGGGAACTTTCACTTCCCGGGATAGCTGATGCCCCTGGATAACCACTGCCCGCGAAGCACTGCGAAACCCCGTGATCAAAAATGAGAACAAAGGCCGGGTTTTGCCTCTCAGAAGGATCTCTAAGCCCCATCTCCAAGCTATTTTCAGTACCTTTCTGGTTGTTTTCTTCCCCCCCATCCCCGTGATGTTCGTCGGGGGGGCTGGCGGAGCTCTGCAGGCGGATGTCCGGCTCATTTTGGGGAGGGCTGGGCTGGTTTCGGGGGGTCCCGGCTCATTTTGGGGAGGGCTGGGATGGTTTCGGCCTCGCATTGCCCGACGCGGAGAGAAGCTGTGGTGCGGGGCTCGTTCTCCTCGGCGCGGCGCGGCCCCGCCCCCTCGCTCGCGTTTGCCGCGGCGACGCAGGGGGGCGTGGCCCGGGTTTTCGCCTCGGCACATGCGCGGGTGGGCGGACGTGAGGGGGAGCACTTCCGGTGTACGGCGGCGGGCGGGAGCTGCGACGGTCGGTACCGGGGGAGACGTGGGGACCGGAGCCGAGGAGGGCGGGAGCGGGCGGGCGGGGTGGCGGCGGCGGCGGCGCGGAGGTATGCAGGGCCAGTTCGGGGGGTTTGTGGGGTGGCGGGACCGGGCTGGGGGGCTCGGGGGGCGGTCTGGGCCTGTTTGGGGGGGGCAGAGCCGAGTGGGGGGTCCCCGGGGGAAACAGGGCCGATTCAGGCCCCCGTCCCCCGCTGCCGCCCCCTCACCCCCCGCTCGCTCCCCGCAGGTGGCGGCAGCCCTGGCCGCAGCGCAGGGTGCCCGGGGCCGGCCTGGCCGGGCGCTTGGCTCCGCTCTGGGCTCCGCTCTCAGCCCCCCCCCTTCCCCCGGCAGGTCAGCCCGGCCGTGCCTGGACCAGAAGGAGCTGTCCCCACTGATAGGACCTATAGGCGGGAGAGGAGGGCAGGGGGACTTGGGGGCTTGGGGGGGACAGGGGGTAGAGAGAGGCATCACTGCTCAGATGGTATATGGTTGGCAGGGAACCCAGTGGGTTCTGTGGGGCCCGGTGCTCCCTCCTCGCTGCCTCCTCAGTTGCCCTGCAGAGGAGGAGAGAGAAGAGAGCCCGCTGCACCCCGTCTCCTCCGCTGGAGCCCGCGGGCAGCACCCCCTCCTCAGCAGGCGGGCAGGGCTGCCCAGCACAGGCAGGGCAGGGCACGGGCTGAGGGTCTGGGGCAGGATCTGGGGGTCTCCCCCACACTCCCTGCTTCTCCTGCATCGACTTGAGCTCCCATCCTTCATCTGCTAGTCAAGAAGCTGCTGAGGGAGGGGACGGAGTGAGTGGCCGGCAGCCCCCGGCACAGCCCCGGCTCAGGGCTGCCGTGGGGTGTGGGCTGTTTGCATGGTGCTCGGTGCCAGGGCCACTCACCGCTCTGCTCCTCTGGGCGGGCTCTCGTGTCCGTCGACCCTTGCTTTGGCTTCTTCCAGTCCCTCTGCAGGACCCCGGGAGCTGGGTGAGATGGGAGCAGCTCCCAGCCCCGCGCCGCAGCCCCCCACACCACCCCACGCTGTGGCACAGTGCGGTGCAGCAGTCGCCTACCTGGAGCCGCTTGGTCCGTAGCACAGAAGAGACCGCGCTGAGCCCCATCAAAAGCATCACGAGCGGAGCCAGGTGAGCTGTGGGGGGGACATTGGAGTCCCTCCTGGCACCAGCTGCGGTGCAGCCGCGCAACCCTGGGGTGCCCCCCATGGGAAATGTTAAAGAAATAAAACGTTGGTCTCTATCCCTGGTGCTGTGGTTCCTCCTCCCATCCCGCGGCTGGGGCTGTGCCCCCCTCAGTGCCCGACCCAGTGGGACAGGCTGGCACTGCTGGCAGGGATGATGTATGTCGCGGGGGCTGTGCAGGCGGGATGCCCATTGGGGGGGCTGGCGGGGGCTGTGCAGGCGGGATGCCCGTCGGGGGGGCTGGCGGGGGCTGTGCCGGTACGGTGTACAGCAGGGGGGCGGCGGGGGCTGTCGTAGGAGCCGGCAGAATCTCAGCCGGCGGAGTCTGGATGAGATCGCTGCCCGCCATAGAGGCCGGCGGCGGCTGTGGCCGGTAGGAGCCGGCGGGGTCTCTGCCGGACGTTTCCCTCTACCGCAGATCCAGACAATGACAAAGGTCAAACCCGCAAAACTTAACAACGCAAGCACAACCATCCAAAGATTCCCAGGGTATTCTAATGGCAACCCCTATTAATGAGCGCAATGGAAAGCTGGCCAGATGAGAAGGCCCTGTTAAATCTCAGCCCCGAGGGAAAAGAAATGTGCCCGAGGAGGTGCTAAAAGGCGCTCTGGCACACACAACCCACCGCCAAAACTGCAGTGCCGCCGCCGGGTGCCCAGCTGACAAGTTTTCTTCCTTTGCGGCCTCAGTGAGGCTGTGGATTCTTTCTTTCTTTTTGTTGGTTTTCCAGATGGGAAATGCGGGGTTTCTCCCAGCTTCCCTGCTGCAAAAAGCAGTTTGGAACCCTCCTGAAAGGAGTTTTGAACACTACTTAAAGCAGTTTGTTAACCCTTCCAAAGCAGTTTTTCAGCCCCCCTAAAGCAGTTTTGAACCCTTCTTAAGTACAATTTTTTTTCTGGTAAGTGAATATCCATAAAGATACTGTTCATAGTGTTTTAAATCAGTGCCAAGTCCCTGCAGCGCTGCCTCCGTCTGCTTTTTTCTGGCTTCACACACGGGATCAGACAAATAGAAGGAGCAGTGCCCGTCTCACTGGCAAACCCGCTCCTCCCTTCCTGCTTTCATTGCCCATTTCTTTAGGATTTTCAGCCACAATTCAGAGATATTGATTTGATGAAGGCGCGCAGAAGCTAAAGCATTTTTGGGGAGAAAGCCGTTAATTGTTGGAGGATGCAAATCCCATCGGCGACAGTCTCTGTCTCTGCTTTTGGCAATATCATTTTTGGCATCCCGTGCATGTGTTCTTTGTCCGGGTGATGCAGTCACAGCATATTAAAAGGAATTGAGAGTATTTTATTGGTTTATCGATCTCTACAATAACTTGGGGAACTGTAATTAACCCCCCCCCCCCGAGTCCTTCAGAGCTGCCCGTGGGTCTCTGCCAGCCCGATTTGGGTTTTTTCTCTCCCCACCAGCTCTGTATCGATGTCCGTACCCAGCATCTGCCCCAAATGTTCCTGGAGTACCTTTGGATGGATTCCGTCTCTAAAATGGTGCTGACACCCCATTTTTTGTGGCGGCAGGGCCCGATCCCGTGCCAGGAGGCGAAGGGGTGGGCTCCTTCTCCCCCAGTGCTGGGGGGGGGTCGCCCCGCAGGAACCGCCTGTTCAGGGGGTCCAAAGACCCCATGAACTCCCCCATTTTGGGCCGTTTTGGTGCCCCTGGCCGCCCCCGCGGTGACGCATCCCAGCCGGGAGGAGGGTGCCAGGGACACCCTCATTTTGGGGAGGGCTGGGCTGGTTTGGGGGATCCCGGCTCATTTTGGGGAGGGCTGGGCTGGTTTGGGGGATCCCGGCTCGTTTTGGGGAGGGCTGGGCTGGTTTCGGGGGGGTCCCGGCTCATTTTGGGGAGGGCTGGGCTGGTTTCTTCGGCCTCGCAGTGCCCGGGGCGGAGGGAAGCGGTGGCGCGGGGCTGAGGGGGCCTCGTTCTCCTCGGCGCGGCCCCCCCCTCCGCTGGGGGGCGTGGCCCGGGTCTGCCCCTCGGCGCATGCGCGGGTGGGCGGACGCGAAGGAGAACGTTTCCGGTGTGCGGCGGCGGTCGGGAGCTGCGGCGGTCGGTACCGGGGGAGACGGGGGGGACCGGGGGGGTGTGGCGGCAGGAGGGGTGCGGAGGTGTGCAGGGCCAGTTCGGGGGGTTTGTGGGGTGGCGGGACCGGGCTGGGGGGCTCGGGGGGCGGTCTGGGCCTGTTTGGGGGGGGCAGAGCCGAGTGGGGGGTCCCCGGGGAGAACAGGGCCGATTCAGGTCCCCCCCCCGTCCCCCGCTGCCGCCCCCTCACCCCCCGCTCGCTCCCCGCAGGTGGCGGCAGCCCCGGCCTCAGCGCAGGGTGCCCGGGGCCGGCCTGGCGGGGCGCTTGGCTCCGCTCTGGGCTCCGCTCTCAGCCCCGCCCCGCCCCCGGCAGGTCAGCCCGGCCGTGCCCCCTTCGCCCGCCTCCAGCCCACGGCCGAGTCCCCCCAGGTACCCCCGAGATGGGTCGGGGGGTGTCAGCGCTGGGCCCCCTGAAGCGGGGGTGTGTGGTGGGCACGGGCATTGCTGGGAGCCCGTGGGCAGCCCTGGGACCCCCTTAAAGCCCACGGAGACCCGCGGGGCCCCCTTGTCTCCCCCAGAGCCGACGGGGAGCCGTAGCTGTGGAGTCAGCTTAAGGAGTCTGCCCTAAGGACTGCTGCTTTTTGGAGCGTTGGGGGAGGGGGAGGGTTGTCGGTGTGGGGAGTGGAGGTGTGTGTGAGGAGTCCCGTGTCTTGAGGGAGGTTTGGGGATGTTGAGCAGATTTGGGGGAGCGGAGGAGATTCCCTCACTTGGAACTCCCTGGTTGGATTTTTCTCAACTGTGGGAGGCAGCGGGCGAAGGGGGAAGGCAATAGAGTGGGTTGCTGTATTTCAGTCCTTGGTTGAGAGTCAGCAACTGTGCTCCCTTGCTGCTCAGCAGACTATTGGCTCCGTGGGGCTGTTTCTCCAGGCAGACTACGACTACAGAAACGGCCCGACTTCCTCGGAAGAGTTGATAGCAGTGACATCTCCTGGGAATGTACTGCCTGACGTTGGATAGACCTGACACCACGCAGCAGCTCAGAGCCCCACAGCATATGCTTCCACATTCAGTTCCGTCCCCTGCCTGGGAACCCACTCTTTCTCGGTCCCAGCTGGCAGATCCTGTGGAGGCTCCTGGCTCAGGACCGTTCCCGGTTTCCCCACTGCCCCACCAGCAGCCATGGGAGAGCGGGGGTGTCCCGAGTGTGTGAGCACCACTGGCTCTGTTGCTGCACTGGGCCAGGGCTCCAGGAAGTGGTAGAGGGAGCTCTGGGAAGAGGAGCTGCTCCTCAACAGGCTGCTGCAGTCCTCCGAGTTGGCCAGCGAGCACAGGCTGCAGGGGCTCTTGCGGTGGCCCTTGGGGGTCCCAGGAGCCCGGGGGGTGCCTGGACCAGAAGGAGCTGTCCACACTGCTAAGACCTATAGGCGGGAGAGGAGGGCAGGGGGACCTGTGGGCTTGGGGGGGACAGGGGGTAGAGAGAGGCATCTCTGCTCGGATGGTATATGGTTGGCAGGGAGCCCAGTGGGTCCTGTGGGGCCCGGTGCTCCCTCCTCGCTGCCTCCTCAGTTGCCCTGCAGAGGAGGAGAGAGAAGAGAGCCCGCTGCACCCCGTCTCCTCCGCTGGAGCCCGCGGGCAGCACCCCCTCCTCAGCAGGCGGGCAGGGCTGCCCAGCACAGGCAGGGCAGGGCACGGGCTGAGGGTCTGGGGCAGGATCTGGGGGTCTCCCACACACTCCCTGCTTCTCCTGCATCGACTTGAGCTCCCAGCCTTCATCTGCTAGTCAAGAAGCTGCTGAGGGAGGGGACGGAGTGAGCAGCCGGCAGCCCCCGGCACAGCCCCGGCTCAGGGCTGCCGTGGGGTGTGGGCTGTTTGCATGGTGCTCGGTGCCAGGGCCACTCACCGCTCTGCTCCTCTGGGCGGGCTCTCGTGTCTGTCGTCCCTTGCTTTGGCTTCTTCCAGTCCTTCTGCAGGACCCCGGGAGCTGGGTGAGATGGGAGCAGCTCCCAGCCCCGCGCCGCAGCCCCCCACACCACCCCACGCTGCGGCACAGTGCGGTGCAGCAGTCGCCTACCTGGAGCCGCTTGGTCCGTAGCACAGAAGAGACCGTGCTGAGCCCCATCAAAAGCATCGCGAGCGGAGCCAGGTGAGCTGTGGGGGGGACGTTGGAGTCCCTCCTGGCACCAGCTGCGGTGCAGCCGCGCAACCCTGGGGTGCCCCCCATGGGAAATGTTAAAGAAATAAAACGTTGGTCTCTATCCCTGGTGCTGTGGTTCCTCCTCCCATCCCGCGGCTGGGGCGGTGCCCCCCTCAGTGCCCGACCCAGTGGGACAGGCTGGCACTGCTGGCACCCACCAACCTGGGGGGGTGGGGGTGTCAGGGGAGCTGGGTGGGCTGGAGAAAGGGAGGAAGCACCTCTCGAAACCAGCTTGGCCCTCCCCAGCCACAAAACCCTCCCCAGAGGCACCAGAGGGGACCCCCAGATCCTTGAAGGGCTGCCCCAGACTCCCTCTGGCCTGCAAGAGTCCCTCCCAGGACCCCATAAGGGCTACCCAGGACCCCTTACAGACTCCCTCCCAGGACCACATAAGGGCAGCCCAGGACCCCTTACGGACACCCCAGTGGCGTCCCAAATCTGGGTTCTTTACCTGCTGGGCAAGCCAGTAACACACTGTGTGGGAGCAGCCAGCCAAGCCGGTTTCAGAGCACCAGAGGTGAGAGGCAGGGAGCTGCCATCCCACTCAGCTCCATCCCCGCCGTGCCTTGGCTGTGCAGAGAGAACTTGGGGGCAGCTGCAAAACAGCTCAGCCCGGGCTTATCTCAAGATGGCACAGAACAACCAAAACCAAATGGCCCTTAACAAACAAAATGCCCCGAGTCCCATCCCACCACTCTTCCTGTGACGTTGAGCGCCGGACATCACAAATTGGTAACAGAGACTTCGCTATGGCACCACCAGATGGAAATATCCCAGACAGTGTAATCCACTCAGGCATAATCCTGCACCCTCACCGAGTCAGGAAATATAAACGTCAGGGTCTGGGGAGACAAATGGGGAATCCTCCAAGGATACAGCTGGCCCCTAGGAGATCCGTCCCCCCCATCCAGGACGCTGTACAGGGTAACTTCCCAGGGATGGAGCGACCTCACCTGAGAGAGAGAGGGTAAGTGACTAAGAAACATCTGTACAGTATATGCCATGCGATTGAGTTTGTGACTGGTGCACTCTTCTAAGGCATTAATATCTACCGCCCTTGTGGTTTGTGTTGCTATTTTTCAGGGGCATTTGTAGCTCGCAATAGTGGATCCCGCTAATTTCTTTTAAATTGCAATAGTGTAATCGCCATCGCACACACAGAACTTGCAATAGTGATGTATTGGACCCGTGAGCGAAGTCCAAAGAAATTGTTAATTTGAACCTCTCAGTGAAGCCCTTTTTCCCGTTTTGTCACACTCCCCGAGCCACTGGGTAAAGCGACACCTGGCAAAAAAACCACCACCACCACCCCAAAAAAAACCCCACAGCACATCCCCCACTCCCCACCCACCCCTTCTCCCCCCATCACAGCCATGGGGCAAACTCCCACCACCACCACCCCAATCTCAGCTCGGCCGTGACCCCCCCGAGACACTGGAACGAAAGCAGCGGAGAGCGAGCTCAGGCTCTTGTGAGCTGGAGAGATTTCTCTTTGTTTTTTGATGTTGTCGTTGGGTGGGTTTTGGTTGGTTTTTTTCACAGAACACTTTGCAGTGTGGTGTCGCAGCCCCCAGGGCCGGCGCTGGCACCGCCACCTCACCCCCGGCTCTCGTCCCTCTTGCCCGATGGCTTTCACTACTTTCCTTGCTTGGTTTGGTTGGTTTTTTTTTTCCTTTTTACCTTTCTTTTTTTATATTTGGGGGTTTTGTTTCCTTTTCCTTTTTTTTTCTCTTCCCTCCCCTTTTTTCATTTTCCCTTTTTTACTTTTTCCCCCTTTTTTTTTCCCCCCCTTTTATCTCCTTTTTCTCTTTGTTCTTCTTTCCCCTCTTTTTTTTTTCTCCCCCCATTTTTTTCTTTTGGTTTTTTTCTTTTTCTCTTTTCAAACATCTCTCAAGCTTTCTCCGAAGGAACAGCCCCTGGCTCTCAGCCAGCAGAAGGAGACTATGGAAGAGCTCTGGCACCCGTGGGATTGCTTTCCTTCTCCCGCCTCACACTCAGTAGAGACTGTGTTTTCCAACCCGTCTCTTTTTTTTTAATTAAAAAAATAAAACTGATAGCTGGAGCATTATTTTTGTTTACAAGGCATACAAAATCTCTAAAAGGGAAAGAGAAGCGCAATCTGCTGAGGTATGAAAGCCTGAGGTAGGTTTTGTGTGTGGATGTGTGTGTGTCATTTGGGGTTGGGGGTTGTGTGTGTTTTATTTTTGAAATTAAAAAAAAAAATTTGCTAGTTTTTTTTTTCTCCAGCCCTGGGCTGACAACCTCTTGGAAATCTGTTTTCCCCCCCTGCCCCTCTTTTCCCACCTTCTCTCCTTGCAACCGGGATCTTTCCCCAAAGCGTTTACGGCCGAGCACGGCCTTTCTTTAACCTCTA
>NW_028128001.1:0-7000 GCF_965231255.1 Vanellus vanellus | reverse complement strand
CCCCACCCCCCCCCCCACCCCCCCCTCTTCCCTCCACCCCCCCCATTTTTTGGGGCTCCCTGACCCCCCCCCCAGACCCCCATTTTTGGGGGTTCCCCTCCCCCTAATTTTGGACCCCCCCAAATTTTGGACCACCCCCCCCAAATTTTGGGGGGGTCCCCCCCATTTTTTGGGGGGTCCCCCCCCATATATCCCCCATTCCCCCCCCCCAGACCCCAATTTTTGTCGGTTCCCCCCCTAATTTTGGGGTCCCCCCCTAATATTGGACCACCCCCCCGAATTTTGGACCCCCCCCCCAAATTTTGGGGGGTCCCCCCCATTTTTGGGGCCCACCCATCATATATCCCCCATTCCCCCCCCAGACCCTAATTTTGGGGGGCCCCCCCCATTTTTTGGGGTGTCCCCCCATATCCCCCATTTTTGGGGCTCCCTGAGCCCCCCCCAAATTTTTACCCCCCCAAATTTTGGGGGTCCCCCCCATTTTTTGGGGTGCCCCCCCATATCCCCCATTTTTGGGGCTCCCTGAGCCCCCCCCCAATTTTTGGGGGTCCCCCCCTAATTTTTGGGGTCCCCCCAAATTTTGGACCACCCCCCCAAATTTTGGACCCCCAAATTTTGGGGGTACCACCCCTCATATATCCCCCATTCCCCCCCCAACCCCAATTTTTGGGGGGGTTTCCGCCCTAATTTTGGGGGACCCCTCAAATTTTGGACACACACACCCCCGACCTCCCCCCCAAATTTTGGGGCGGGGGTCCCCCCCAAATTTGGGGGTCCCCCTCCCCATCCTATCCCCCATTCCCCCCCCCCCAGATTCCAATTTTTGGGGCTTCCCCCCCCAAATTTTTGACCCCCCTCCAAATTTTTGACCCTCCCCCAAATTTTAGGCCCCCCCCCCAAATTTTCGACCCCCCCCCCCCCAAAATTTTGGGGTTCCCCCCCCCCCCTTTTCTGACCTCGTTTTCGTCCCCAGCTCGGACCCCCCGATGGCGATTTTGGGGGGGGGGGGGGGGGGGGGACAGCCCCATATTGTCCCCTCCCCCCCCCCCCATCTGCCCCTCCCCCCCCCCAATGGACGCGGGGGGGGGACCCCCCAAATTAAAGCCCCTCCCCCCACTGTGGATGGTGGTATCTGTGGGTGTGGTTTTTTATGGGGGGGGGGGGGAGGGGAACTGGGGGGGACTGGGAGTTGCTGGGGGGGGGTACTGGGGGGGGCACTGGGGCAGACTGGGGGGCACTGGGAGGTACTGGGGGAGACTGGGGGGTACTGGGGGGGGTACTGGGTATTATGGGGCAGAGTGGGGGGCACTGGGGGGCACTGGGACAGACTGGGGGGTCCTGGGGGGTGTGGGGGGTACTGGGGGGGCACTTGGGGACACTGGGGGAGACTGGGGGGTACTGGGGGCGGTACTGGGGGGTGTGGGGCAGAGTGGGGGATACTGGGGGCACTGGGAGGCACTGGGGGGCACTGGGGCATACTGGGGGGTGTGGGGCAGAGTAGGAGGTACTGGGTGGCACTGGGGCAGACTGGGGGGCACTGGAGAAGGCACTGGGGCAGACTGGCGGGTACTGGGGGGGGTATTGGGGGGTGTGGGGCAGAGTGGGAGGCACTGGGGGGTGCTGGGGGGGCACTGGGACAGACTGGGGGGTCCTGGGGGGTGTGGGGGTACTGGGGGGGCACTTGGGGACACTGGGGGAGACTGGGGGGTACTGGGGGCGGTACTGGGGGGTGTGGGGCAGAGTGGGGGGTCCGGGGGGACACTGGGGCAGACTGGGGCGTACTGGGGGGTGTGGAGCAGAGTGGGGGATACTGGGGGGCACTGGTGGGGCACTGGGGCAGACTGGGGGGTACTGGGGGTTGTGGGGCAGGTTGGGGGGTCCAGGGGGACACTGGGGCAGACTGGGATGTACTGGGGGGTGTGGGGCAGAGTGGGGGATACTGGGTGGCACTGGGGGACACTGGGGGGCACTGGGGCAGACTGGGGGGTAGTGGGGGGTGTGGGGGATACTGGGGGGCACTGGGGGGCACTGCGGGGCACTGGGGCAGACTCGGGGGTACTGGGGGTTGTGGGGCAGGTTGGGGGGTCCAGGGGGACACTGGGGCAGACTGGGATGTACTGGGGGGTATGGGGCAGAGTGGGGGATACTGGGGGGCACTGGGGGGCACTGGGGCAGACTGGGGCCTACTGGGGGGTGTGGGGCAGAGTGGGGGATACTGGGGGGCACTGGGGGGCACTGGGGCAGACTGGGGTGTACTGGGGGGTGTGGGGCAGAGTGGGGTGTGGGGGGGGCACTGGGGCAGACTGGGGCCTACTGGGGGGTGTGGGGCAGAGTGGGGGATACTGGGTGGCACTGGGGGACACTGGGGGGCACTGGGGCAGACTGGGGGGTAGTGGGGGGTGTGGGGGATACTGGGGGGCACTGGGGGGCACTAGGGCAGACTGGGGGGTCCTGGGGGGTGTGGGGCAGAGTGGGGGATACTGGGGGGCACTGGGGCAGACTGGGGTGTACTGGGGGTGTACTGGGGGGTGTGGGGCAGAGTGGGGGATACAGGGGGGTACTGGGGGACACTGGCCAGACTGGGGGGTAGTGGGGGGTGTGGGGCAGAGTGGGGGGGGGGGGGGGGGGGCACTGGGGGGCTGTGGTATGTCAATTGTGGGGAGTCCCCGTGAGGCTGTTTGTGATCTCGGGGGGGGGGGGGGGGGGGCGGGATGAGGACTATCGTTTTGTTGCCCTGTGGCATATCGGCTTCTGATACGGTGACGTCGCCGGTCAGGTGGCTTTGTTGGGATGTGTATGCAGCACGGCGCTGAGCCGGGCCCTGCCCAGTGCTCTGCAGGACCCTCAGGGGAAAGAGGGGGAAAACCAAACCAGCAGGCAATGGGGCTACTCCGACCCGGTGGCCCTGTGGCTACTCCGACCCGGTGGCGCTGTGGCTACTCCAACCCCGGTGGCGCTGTGGCTACTAAAAACCCGGTGGCGCTGTGGCTACTTCGACCCGGTGGCGCTGTGGCTACTCCGACCCAGTGGCACTGTTTCCACTCCAACCCCGGTGGCGCTGTGGCTACTCCAACCCTGGTGGCGCTGTGGCTACTCCAACCCGGTGGCGCTGTGGCTACTCCGACCCAGTGGCACTGTGGCTACTCCAACCCGGTGGCGCTGTGGCTACTCCAACCCGGTGGCGCTGTGGCTACTCCGACCCAGTGGCACTGTGGCTACTCCAACCCGGTGGCGCTGTGGCTACTCCGACCCAGTGGCACTGTGGCTACTCCGACCCGGTGGCGCTGTGGCTACTCCGACCCCAGTGGCACTGTGGCTACTCCGACCCGGTGGCACTGTGGCTACTCCAACCCGGTGGCGCTGTGGCTACTCCAACCCGGTGGCACTGTGGCTACTCCAACCCGGTGGCGCTGTGGCTACTCCAACCCCAGTGGCAATGGGGCTACTCCGACCCTGGTGGCGCTGTGGCTACTCCGACCCGGTGGCACTGTGGCTACTCCAACCCGGTGGCGCTGTGGCTACTCTGACCCCGGTGGCACTGTGGCTACTCCAAGCCCGGTGGCGCTGTGGCTACTCCAACCCGGTGGCACTGTGGCTACTCCAACCCCGGTGGCGCTGTGGCTACTCTGACCCGGTGGCGCTGTGGCTACTAAAAACCCGGTGGCACTGTGGCTACTCCGACCCGGTGGCGCTGTGGCTACTCTGACCCCGGTGGCACTGTGGCTACTCCAACCCGGTGGTGCTGTGGCTACTCCAACCCCGGTGGCGCTGTGGCTACTCCGACCCGGTGGCGCTGTGGCTACTCCGACCCAGTGGCACTGTGGCTACTCCAACCCGGTGGCGCTGTGGCTACTCCGACCCCAGTGGCACTGTGGCTACTCCAACCCGGTGGTGCTGTGGCTACTCCAACCCCGGTGGCGCTGTGGCTACTCCAACCCGGTGGCGCTGTGGCTACTCCAACCCCAGTGGCAATGGGGCTACTCCGACCCTGGTGGCGCTGTGGCTACTAAAAACCCGGTGGCACTGTGGCTACTCCAAGCCCGGTGGCGCTGTGGCTACTCCAACCCGGTGGCACTGTGGCTACTCCAACCCCGGTGGCACTGTGGCTACTCCGACCCGGTGGCGCTGTGGCTACTCTGACCCCGGTGGCACTGTGGCTACTCCAACCCGGTGGTGCTGTGGCTACTCCAACCCCGGTGGCGCTGTGGCTACTCCAACCCAGTGGCGCTGTGGCTACTCCGACCCCGGTGGTGCTGTGGCTACTCCAACCCAGTGGCGCTGTGGCTACTCCGACCCCGGTGGCACTGTGGCTACTCCAACCCAGTGGCGCTGTGGCTACTCCAACCCCGGTGGCACTGTGGCTACTCCAACCCAGTGGCGCTGTGGCTACTCCAAACCCGGTGGCACTGTGGCTACTCCGACCCGGTGGCGCTGTGGCTACTAAAAACCCGATGGTTCTGTGGCTACTCCAAACCCGGTGGCACTGTGGCTACTCCAACCCGGTGGCACTGTGGCTACTCTGACCCAGTGGCACTGTGGCTACTCCGACCCCGGTGGCGCTGTGGCTACTAAAAACCCGGTGGCGCTGTGGCTACTCCAACCCCGGTGGTAGACAATGAGGCTACTGCAACCTGGTGGCACTGTGGCTACTCCAACCCTGGTGGCGCTGTGGCTACTCCAACCCGGTGGCGCTGTGGCTACTCCAACCCCGGTGGCGCTGTGGCTACTAAAAACCCGGTGGCGCTGTGGCTACTCCGACCCGGTGGCGCTGTGGCTACTCCGACCCGGTGGCACTGTGGCTACTCCAACCCGGTGGCTCTGTGGCTACTCCAACCCCGGTGGCGCTGTGGCTACTCCAACCCCGGTGGCGCTGTGGCTACTCCAACCCAGTGGCACTGTGGCTACTCCGACCCCGGTGGCCCTGTGGCTACTCCAACCCCGGTGGCGCTGTGGCTACTCCAACCCCGGTGGCGCTGTGGCTACTCCAACCCGGTGGCTCTGTGGCTACTCCAACCCGGTGGTGCTGTGGCTACTCCAACCCAGTGGAGCTGTGGCTACTCCGACCCGGTGGCGCTGTGGCTACTCCGACCCCGGTGGTGCTGTGGCTACTCCAACCCCGGTGGCGCTGTGGCTACTCCAACCCCGGTGGTGCTGTGGCTACTCCAACCCGGTGGCACTGTGGCTACTCCAACCCGGTGGCGCTGTGGCTACTCCGACCCCGGTGGCACTGTGGCTACTCCAACCCCGGTGGCGCTGTGGCTACTCCAACCCCGGTGGCACTGTGGCTACTAAAAACCCGGTGGCGCTGTGGCGGTTAGCCAGGACTGCTCATAAATGATGCAAAGTGGACTGCTGAGCACTTCCACCAGCTCCCTCAGAACCTTTGGGTGGATCCCACCCAGTGCCATTGATTTGTGTACCTCCAGGTGCTGAAGTCGGTCCCTCCCCATTTCCCCTTGGATTGCAGGGGCTGCGTTCTGCTCCCCATCCCTGGCTTCCATCTCAGGGGTCTGGGCACTCAGGGAACGACTGGTTCTACTGCTGAAGACTGAGGCAAAGACGGCATTAAGTACCTCAGCCATTTCCTCATCCTTGGTCACTATGTTACCGGTCCCATCTACCAGAGGACAGAGATTATCCTCCGTCTTCTTTTCATTGCTAATACATTTATAGAAACTTTTTTTGTTGCCCTTGACAACAGAAGCCAGGTTTAGAACAGCTAAGAACAGCTAGGCTAGAACAGCTGGGCTTTGGCCCTTCTGATTTTCTCCCTACACAGCCTCACTACCTCTTTGTAGTCCTCATGAGTGGCCTGCCCTTCCAAAGGCCATAAATCCTCTTTTTCTCCCTAGGTTGCCACCCTAGCTCCCATTCAGCCAAGCCGGTCTTTTTCCCAAACGGCTTGTCTTTCGGCACAGGGGGACAGCCTGCTCCTGCGCTTTTAAGACTTCCTTCTTGAAAGACATCCAGGCTTCCTGGGCTCCTTTGCCCTGGAGGACTGCCTCCCAGGAGACTTTGTCAACCAGGCTCCTGAACAGCCCCAAGTCTGCCCTCCGGAAGTCCAGGGTAGCAGTTCTGCTGACAATTATGATAGATGGGACTCCTCGTTTTGAACTACAGAAATTCACCGGACCTCTTAAAGGAATAGTTCATCGCTTTAGAGAATTATATTTTTATGTGTGTGTATATATACATTAGAAGACAAATATAACAGTAATTTGAGTGCGACTGCACTTTTAGAGGACTCTAGTGTCTGAATTTGTGACTATATTTACTTTATAGCCAGCTGTGGTGTGTGGGTTTCAAGGTCTCAGTGTTTTCAAGCTCTCCCAGTGCGGGGACCTCAGGAGGGAGACCTCAGCACTTGACCCAAGCTGCCAACAGGGTTATTTCATACCATGAGCATCGTCATATTCAATATCGATTAGAAAGTTTGCTGCAAAGTTCGTTCTCTCCCTTGATGGCTGCCATCCTGAGAACTTCTTGCCCAGTGCCAGATCCCCCTCCTCCCGAAGCCGTAGCGCTCGTAGTGTCCCACATTTACTGTCCACTGAGTGCACAGCTTCTGACTGATATCGGTGGCTGAGTGTAGTCCTTGTATTGCTATCTGGATCTGTATTGGTTCTTTAGTGTTATTAATGTAAATTATCCAATCTTTGTCTATTAAAGCTGTTTATATTTCAACCCATGTGTTTGCTTGTTTTTTGCCTGATTCCCCGCTCCTGGGTGGGCAGGGGTCATCGGGTGACAGAGTGATTGTCTAAATGACAAAAAATTGTGAGGGGTTTCTCAAACCATAACACAGGCACAACTTTATGGTGAGGCTCTGGACTTGGCTTCTTCTTCCCTGTTGCCTGGGGAAGCCGGGAGGTGGTGTGTGGTTTTCTTACACTCGGCTTCACTCACCCTCACACCCCACCACCCCCAGGAAGAGCCCTGAGCCACCAGTGAGGGGCAGGACCTTCCTTCACAGGGCCTGGGGGTCAGGATTTGGCCTTTC